>NC_084971.1:18998485-19065985 GCF_963691925.1 Scomber scombrus
GTGAGTGAGTGAGTGAGTGAGTGAGTGAGTGTGTGTATGTTGGGATGAGTTCAGGGGTGCGGGGGGGTTCAACAATTTGTCAACAGCTCTTGGAAAAAAGATGCTTCGCAGTCTGTTTGTTCTTGCATGCTGGACCCTGAGCCTGCCTGATGGGAGAGTGGTGAAAATAATGGGAAATGCTAAATCTAAGTGCAACAATAGTACATGTAGAGAAGAGTCAGTTACTTAGCAATATCTAACCGAAGTGTGTTAACATTAGTCACCTTTCAAGTAAAGTGAAGTCAATTTTATTTATGTAACACCAAATCACAACAGAGGTTATTTCAGGGCACCTTCCACATAGAGTGGTCAAGACGGAAGTCTTTAATTTACAGAGACCCAACATTTCCCATCAGCAAGCAATTAGTAACAGCGGCAAAAAAAAAGCTCTTTAATTGGAGAAAACCTCAAGCAGAACCAGGCTCTAGGTGGGCGGCAATCTGCCTTGACTGGTCGGGTTGAGAGATAAAGAAGACGGAGAGTGGAGTGAGAGACATAGAGAAGCACAGCAACAACAATAATAACAGTAATAATAATAGAAATATGACTAATAATAATAGTGGCATTCTTTCTATGTTTATAATCTTATTATTTATATCTTTGGTAAGATACCCTCACAATCCCATGTGGGTACAACCCCTGTCGATTATGTATTATATATGTAGGTGTTTTCTGCATTTGCAAATAAATAAACTAAAACTAAACTAACGCATAAGATACTGCTTATACCAGACCAAATAACACTGTAGCAGCATGAACCCTCGGTGTATTGACTTGAATGAGAGTGCATTTTATTGGTCATGAATGTAACTTTTCATTGGTAGGAGTAAGAATGTGTTATTTCTTCTCTCCCATGTTAGACAGTGTACAATTAGGTTTTGCAGTGTAATGATGAAGATTAATATATTTTATTTGCATGAACCTAAAGTAAAAAAGACAGGGAGAACTACTTAATGTTCAGATATTTGGCTGCAAACCTTTTTGGCTTAAGATGCGGCAACAACAAGCTGGGACACTTTGTCATTGTCCTGATGAGCTGTGAACAGTTTAAGACTTTGAAGTGATGACTTTGTCAGGTCGCGCCATTTAAATAATTTTCAGAGGCTTGAGGAAATAAAACCATCCAACATTGCAAGGAAAAAACGGAGGAAACTTTGTGTGACAGATGTTTTTTCCTTTTATTTCTATCTTGTAGGTCATCTAGCGGCAGATTTAAACTATATTGCCAAAGTACATATTCTATACATGTATTTTTGGTCTGCAGCTGTTTCATCAGATCTTTCATCAAAACAACAATGTCCTTGTGCATAAAACCAGGTCTATGAAGATATGGCTCCCAGAGTTTGGTTTAGAGGAACTTGACTGGCCTGCACTGACCTCAACCCCTTTAAACACTTTTGAGCCAGGCCTTGTTAATGTTCTTATGAATGCTGAATGGTAAAAGAGCTGCTGCCATGTTCCCAAAATCCCATGGAGAACTTTCCTAGAAGTGGAAGTGGGAGTGGAGGACATTAAAGCAGCATATTAATGCTGTAGTGTTAGAATAAGATATCCACTAATTTTACATGGATGTAATGTTCAAGTGTGCAGATAATTTTGGCCAGTTATTGTATATTCTGAAGCAAAAAGGGGTCCTGACCCTGAGGTTAGGAAAAACCACTGGTTTAGCTCACTAACAGGTTTTGCTAAACCGTCCTCTCCCCTGCTATATTTTCCTTCTTTCGTCATCGCTCTCAGTTTCAAACTGTCCAAAGAGGACAGCCAAGAACAGCATGCACACACACTCCCCTCAGAGCCTGTCCTCGATTCTAAGTCCCCCTCATTCCTCATAGTCACAAATCATAGTTCATGAGCCAAAGTTCATGCACTATGACGTGATCAGATAGTCCGCGTGACTTATTTTACAAGTGTTCTACTGACAGGAAGGGTGGGGAGATGTCACATTCGTCACTGACATCAGGAGATTGATTATAAGGAATATATCATTTATTGAACGCTTTGAGGACACTGATGTGTGTGTGCAAGAGAGAGGTGGTGACATTTGCGCGCACACAAACACAGAGGGAATGTCCGGCAGTGCTGTGCCAGCTGTGTGCTGCAGACAGAGAGGCGTCTGGGTAAAATATGAGCCCATGTGTCCCCTGGATACACCCATGCGCGTGCACACACACAAATACACACACACCTCTGCAAGTGGGTAAGTGAGACGTCAGGGTCAGTAGGAGCAGATGATGACACTGTAGACATGGAATAGAGGGTAAAGTGAATAGTGGGTCGAAACAGGCCATATTTCATGTGTTAGTCACAGTCTATATGTGGAAGAGGGGGTGAGAGACCCCACATGCTGGCAGGCAGAAGAGTCACTGCAGGAAACTGCAAAGCCCGAACTATGAGGGCTCACAGGTCTTTGGTTACTGTAGATGCACACAGTTTGACAATTTTGCTGTTTAACCTCAATTATTTGTGTTTGGGGATTATTGTGTTTCCCAGTCAGTCAGTGTTAGTTTAATATTTGTCATCATGAAGCTGCCAGATGAAAATATTGGCTCCATAGTGTCTGTGTTTGTGGACTAGTACTGGTGTCAGCTTTCCTGCTGTTGTTTGTACCTACAGCAAGTTAAATACATAAAGAGGAAGCACATAGAGTGGAGAGATGATGAGAAAAACTGGCTACTGGCTATATTATAAATCAGTCAGTCACATTAAAAAAAGAGAGTAAAACGATTAAAAATCTTGTCCCAGTCACATGAGAGAGAACAGATTCATGCTATGTGCTTACAGTTGCCCAGTGCAAATACAAAAGCTTATAGGTCAAATCTATTTTAATCTTTACCATGAAAGGGAAAATCTGTTATTCAGTCTGCAATAAAATCCTTCAATATCAGCAGTAAATATTAGCTGAACAAGACTGTAGGAGGCATGTCAGTATGAAATATGTTTTGTTCAAAGGAAATGAATGACGTTGTTCAAACAGAACACTTTAAAGCATAAATGTACATCGTTTTAAGTCTTTTCCTCTCTGTTACTGACACTCTCCAGGTGATTTACTCTCTAAACATGAAGAATGAGGAGCAGGAGGCGGCGCTGCAGGCCTTGAGCCACGCCCATCACGAGGAGCTGCACCGCATCCTTATGGAGACGTGTCATGAAGGAGACGGGTCAGTGCTGAGGACACGCCTCCTGGAGCTGCAGGAGTCTCTTGATGAACAGCAGAGAGTTGGAGCCCAGGTGTGTGCATGTGTGAGTCCCTGTGTGTGTGTGTGTGTGTGTGTGTGTGTGTGTGTGTGTGTGTGTGTGTGTGTGTGTGTGTGTGTGTGTGTGTGTGTGTATGTATGTACATGCACTCTTACCCTCCTGATCATATGATGAGCCGACCTCATTCAAGGGCATGTTGCATTGCTGTAATTTAATGTGTAAACTCCCAGCGGGAGCCACAAATCAAACCTGCCACTAATGCGGCCGACAATTGTCAGCCCAGTTCAGATTGCCTGTTACTTTACCCAACCTTCATGTGTAATTTATACGCTGTGCACCACAGTAAAACATCAACATCAATCATACATACACACATGACTTTCTTATGAGCTCTTTGGGAAAGAGATGCCACTAAAGAGATAAAAAATGTACATTTTCAGAGTGTTTGACCATGCTCATCGGTCTGGTTTGTTTGTCGTCTGCACTATGTTTTCCATGTTTGCTTGTTGTTTGGTACCTATTCCAGAGCATGTTACCTTGAGTGTAAATTCTGCCCACATAACGCATCTCTACTTGAATAGCCCTAAACAAGTGCTGTACAGAACTATTGTTATAGAACTAACAGAGCTGTAGGCTCTGTTTTTGTGAGACTGGGTGCAGACACACATGCTGTAAATGTGGTTAAATAGGTGTCTAGAAGTGCAAGTACAATCCTACTGCAGTGCAGCACAATGTGGAAGAAAGAGCTAGAACTAGATGAATACAGTTGGACACATTGAAAATGGACTAGTGCCATACTGGCACTGATGAAAATACTATGAGAACAGTAAGAAGTTATTTATTTACATCATTGCATAAACATAAACATCATAAAAAGGAAATTAGTCTAGTCTTATACTCTGGTTTTATATCCGCACACCTCAAACACAGCAGTGGTTATCAGTTAAACCATCACCCTTAGTCAGTGAGGAGGAATATTAAACGGTATGTACTTTTTTTTCTGGAGTAAGTTACTATGATATCAACCCGATGCACCAGATGGTTTGTTACACAGAACCATCTGAAAGTCGTCCTTGGAAATTGTTTCGAGAAGGGCAGGCACTTTCAGAAAATACTTGGCAGGTGATAGGAGGAACCATCTGTCTATCACTGTTTTACTTTGCAAGACTAGATTAGATTAGATTAGATTAGATTGTACTTTATTTATCCCACAACGGGGAAATTCCCTTGTTACAGCAGCAAACAGAAGTAATATACACTACAGAAAAAAATGGGCATCCACAACAAACAGAAACCCTTGAACATATACAATAAACAAACAAATGCTAAACGAGCTAAACAAGTACTAAAAGTAAAGTGACCTGAATATAAATAATATTGCACATGATAAACAGGTTGGGATGTGAAAAATATAAATACAGATATAAATATAAATATCTGGTGAGTAGTGGTGGTAATTGAGAAAAGAAACTACAACATGTTCAGGTTATGATGGTGTTGTAGAGTCTGACAGCGGTTGGAATGAAAGACCTGCGGAATCTCTCCTTCTTACACTGTGGGTGTAACGGTCTGCTGCTGAAGGAGCTACTCAGGGAACCGACGGTGTCATGCAGGGGGTGAGAGGTGTTGTCCATGATCCATGTCCTCCTCTCACCCACCTCCTCTATGCAGTCCAGTGGACAGTCCAGAACAGAGCTCTCTCTCCTGATCAGTTTGTTGAGTCTCTTCCTGTCCCTGTCCATGCTGCCCCCTCTCCAGCAGACCACAGTGTAAAAGATACGAAGCAAGCACAGAGTCATAAAAAGTCCTAAGGAGAGTCCTGCACACTCTGAAAGACCTCAGTCTCCTCAGCAAGTGGAGGCAACTCTGGTCCTTCTTGTATAGAGTGTGGGTGTTGTCAGTCCAGTCCAGTTTGTTGTTAAGGTGAACACCCAGGAATTTGTAGTTCTCTACTACCTCAATGCCCAAGCCCTGGATGTTCACCGTTAAGAAGTGGGATGTTTTTTTTCCTGAAGTCAATCATTATCTCCTTCGTCTTGCTGGCGTTTAGCTGAAGCTGGTTGAGCTCACACCAGCTGACAAAGTCCCTGATGACCTCTCTATATTCCAGTTTGTTCCCCTCAAAAACATATCCAACAATGGCTGTGTCGTCGGAGAACTTCTGGATGTGGCAGTGTGTGCTGTTGTGTGTAAAGTCCGAGGTGTAAAGGGTGAAAGAGGAAGGGAGAGAGCACCGTACCCTGAGGGACACATGTGCTGCAGAGCACCATGTCAGACACACAGTGATGGAGCCTCACATACTGTGGTCTGTTGGTGAGATAGTCTGTTGTCCATGCAGCCAGGTGTTGGTCCACTCCCACACCTTCCATCTTCACCCTGAGCATTGACAGCTGGATAGTGTTGAAAGCACTGGAGAAGTCAAAAAACATGACCCTCACAGTGTTCCCACTGTTCTCCAGATGTGACAGTGATCTGTGCAGCAGGTAGATCACTGCCTCGTCCACCCCAATGCCAGGCCGGTAAGCACACTGCAGGGGGTCCAGCAGTGTACCCACCAGGGGTTGCAGGTGTCTCAGGATGATCCTCTCCATGGTCTCTCAGGTGGGAGGTCAAGGCAACAGGCCTGAAGTGGTTAGGCTCCTTGAGGCGTGCCGTCCACACAGGAGGTCCCAAGACAGCTAGATTCACAACACTGATTGGTCCAAACCACCAGTGGATTAGACACAAACACATAATTTGAAATAAAAAAAGATGGATTCTTATTTGATCATGTTATTTTGTGATCTTACAAGTCCAGCTGCCTTGCAAGGTAACCACAGCATAAGCAGAATATTACATTTAGAGATGCCCAGATATAGAGAATAATAGACTTGTTAGAACAAATATCTCCTCTTTGTCCATTATTTGCAGTAGGCTACATCTCACACATAGTAGGTATTATAAGTACCATATGAACCCCTCTTACTTTTATGAAAGGATGAAAAAAGGTTTAGAATTTAGAAAATGGCTCCAACCTGCCAAATCTCAATTGTGCAGGCTGGTAATGATATTTTGCCACATAGTTAGTATTATTTAAATGTCACAACATTCTTGCTAATTGGCCTTTTAAAGATACAATCTTCCCTTTTTCAAATGTTATAGTGTTTACACACATCTTAACCTAACACCTTTGAGATGTGATGGTGCTGCATATTAATAGCATAATTCTTCATGAACTGTCCAATGTTGTCACCTCAGCTTGAACTGAAGTCTCTTGAAAGGTTTCCGGAAAGTTGACGAGAGAAAAAAAACGTCTTTGAATCAAAGAAAACTAATGATGTATGCACAGTCACAAGTGCAGTGTGTAACATGTTCTCCTCTGTGCCTCCAGGTACAGGCAGACTTTGAGTGTTTCCGCATCCATGCGGAGGAGAGGGAGCGTGAGACTGAGGCTGAGCTGAGAAAAGGGTTTGAGGAGAGGCTCCAGGCTGCAGAAGAGGAGCTACAGGAGGCCAAATCCCAGATCAGTGCAGACCAGGAGAAGAGCCTGCAGTTGAGCAAAGAACTGGAGAAGGCTGGAGAGCAGATCCAAGAGCTGGATGCCAAATGCAAGGAGCTACAAAAAGCAGCTGATGAAGAAAGGGAAAAGAAGGAGCAAAAGCAGAGAGAAGATGAGGAGAAAAAGAAAGAAGAGGAGGACAGACAAACAGAAGAGCAGGAGGACTCAGAAAGAGTGAAAGGACTCTTAGAGGAGGTGAGCGCACTGAAGGAGGAGAGGGACCGAGTGGAGGAGGAGAAGAGGCGAGCGGTGAAAGAGGAACGGGAGCAATGGGAGCGAAAGACAAACTATCTTAACGAGGAGAAAGAGGAGATGAGGAAGAAGATGGAGGCAGAATGGAGGGAGGAGAGGCGAAGGTGGGAAGAGAGGGAGGAAGAGGAGAAGAAAGGGATGCACAGCGCTCTAAGAGAAAGAGTGAAGAGAGCAGAGGCAGAGGTGGAAAGTCACCTGGAGAGGCTTGCAGAGAGCAAGAGAAACACAGTCAAACTGCAAGAGCGAATACAGGTAACACAAAATCTCACACTAATACTACACCCAGTGCTGTTAGGAGGGAGGTGAGAGGAAATTGAAATGTTGCAGCTTCCTGTCTCTGATGTACGCAGCTAATGATCGTTTGGATGGGAAAGTAGGGAGCAAGGTGGAAGTGGAAACAGAGAGAGAGGGGGGATTTTGCTTGTCTAACCACAGGCTGCCTTCCCTGAGTGCTATTCCCACTGCCAACTATCTGCTAATGAGTAGTTTGAGCAGGATAGATTTGCTGCACCACTACCATTACCACCTCACGCATGAGCCTTAAGAAGCCCTACGAGAGCTGGCACAGAGCTGACATACGCCCTCACAGCAGACCATTAAAAGCTTGCAGCTGGGTTAGAAAGCTCCCTGACTCACCACATTTCATTCTCCATTTTTTCCTATCCTCCCTGTCTCTCTGACTTGTATTTCTCTCTCTCTCTTTCCTTCTTATCTGTGTCAAATTTGCTGTTGGCTTCTCTTCTCTTTCTCTCCTCTGTACTCTTTGTCGAACCACAATACTCCTCTGCACTGCCCTCCTTACGTGCCCTCGTGCCAAACTCCCTCCCGGCCTTCACGCCTTCCTCCAGGACCTGGAGGAAGAGCTGGAACTGGATCGGAGGCGTGTGTCCGAGGCCGAGGGCGTGGCTAAACGGGCGGAGGAGGAGCTAGCGGTCGCCAAGGAGAGGCTGCTGCTGCAGGAGGATGAGCTGCAGAGCAGAGCAGGTAGTCACTCAGTCCCCGTCTGTGTCTGTCTGTCCACCTGTCTTCTCACCTGTCTGCTGCAGAAAGTGCACATCAGTTAAACCCAGTTGAGCTCAGTGAATTTCCATTATTCATTCACTGTTAATTAAGTTTTTGCCTCACGCCATTGTGATATATACAGAAAATGCAACAAATGTGCATTATTCATCCGCCACAACGGCAAACAGTTTCATCAAAGTGTCATCATACCCAGTCAGCAAAAATGTCCTGAGTTTTATTTATTGCATGATAACGATTTTTGTGCCAGGCCCTTCCTCATTTAGCATTGGTCCGCTATAAGTTCATTCTGCTTGTTATGCATAATCAATCAATACACTCGTGCATGTACCGTATGTGTGTGCGTGGTGTTTGTTGGTGTTTATTCTGTGTGTGTATGTGTGTGTGTCTATCAGAGGAGCTGCTGAATCGTGGTGGCTGCGAAGTGTGTGTGTGTGCTGAGGTGGATGAACTGAGGAGCCAGGTGAGCCGTCTGCAGAGCAGGAACAGAGAGCTGGAGCTACAGAGCAGCGGCAGAAACAATGACCATGCCCGGCAGATTCGCCAGGTAACACACAAGCAAACACGTGCACGAATACTCACAAACGATCTTTTTATCTATGCATACACAAATGCAATAATGCAAGCATATATACATTGTACTATGTGTGTGTGTATGTTTATAGCATGCTGAGGCCCTATCCTGTTTGCGTTCCGAGATGGTGCGAGCTCAGACAGAGGAGCTGCGTCGCATCCAAAAACACGCAGACGACGAGAGGGAGAAACTGCAGAGGGAGATAGAAAAAGAGAGGGAAAACTTGAGGAAGGAAAGAGAGCAGGAGAAGGATCACATGGAGAAGGACAGAAACCGAGTCCGCAGAGAGAGAGATGAGGAGAGGGAAGCGCAGCGCAAAGAAATGGAGGAGGTCAAAGAACGTCTGAGGAAGGAAAAGGAAGAAGAGTTGGACAGGCAACGCAAGGAGTTGGAGGTGGAGAGGGTTCGTGTTCTCTCCCAGCTGGACAAGAACATAGAGCAGGTGGAGGCAGAGAGGGTCGGTGTGCAGCAGAAGCTGGAAGAGGAGAAGAAGAGGTTGGTGGAGAAGGCTGAGGAGGACAGGAAGCGGCTGAAGGAGCAGGTCCGGAAGGCTATAGAGGAGGTTATGAGGAGACACGCAGCTGAACTGCACAGCGTCCAAGAAGCTCTGAGCTCAGAGAAGAAGACCAACCAAGAGGTCAGCATGGCCGTCTGTTTACGAGTTCATTTAACTAGTAATGATTTCTAAAAATATCAATGTTTAGTCACTGATCAGTAAATTACTGCTCACACATCACAAGTGGTTCATAGACTTTTTTAGACCATGGCACCCCTTCATAAGAATTTCTTTGTCATGGAGCCGCTCCTTACCACCAAGCTGAACATATAAAGTTACGATGACAACTATGCATTATCATTAGCAGAGGTGTTACTGCATAATAATGTCCCCCTCCAGTCAAAAATGTGTTTTTCTTCTTGCTATTTTTTCATAGTGTACACATAAATCTGAATGTTAAAAAGAGTACTGTTCAGTTGTGGCAACCAGTGTTTATAGGCTTCATTATTTTACTGTCAGTTTCAGTTAGACTTTGGATTTAATTATTTTGGTTACAAACACACACTGCTATGAGTAGTATTTTTTCCTTTTATCCCACCACACAGCTGCAACATTAATACTTTTCATGTTCTGTGAAATGCTCACATGATTTTGTAAAAATCCTCAGAAACCCAGTTAAGCATTCACAGAATTTAGGATTCTCCAACTGAGATCTGGTTATGTTTACCAGATTTCTCTTGATCCATGACTTAATAAAGGAATCAGTATTTATGAAGTTGAAGACAGGTTACATTAGCGCATGTCGACACACTTGACAGTTCAGGTCTCAACAGTCATCATCCCCTTAGTCTATTCTAATTGTGACTCCTTGTCAGCGGCTGCATGACTCTGAGGTTATGACCATATTGACTGTTTAAAACAATTTTTTTTAGAAGCCTGAGGAGGAGGTGAAATTGTTATATAATTTATAAGAAAAAAAGCAAAGATCAGAATAAATGGCAAAAAAATAAATACATATTTGTAGTATAAATGTTTTTAACTGCACTCCTGCCCTGATAATCACATCATGATTATATCAGATTATATCTTGCAATCACTTTGGGGGGTTTCCACCCCAAGATTGGGAACTACCGGTCTAAAAGAGCATGTTTAATGAATATTTTCTGCACTTGGTGTGTAAATGTAGAGATATAAAGAGATTTTATCACATAATTACTTGGCCTTTGAGCCTCATGTTAATGTGCACTTCATCGTGACTAATTATTAATTAGGCTTTAGTGATAAAATGATGAGAGTATGGTTGGGTTAATCCCTAAAAAAGAAGAAATGTTAATGTAACAGTTGTTTTGATGATTATGAACATTCTTGAAAGGTGTGTGCACGTCTGGAGGAGGAGAGGAGAGGAGGAGAGGAGCTACGCAGCGGGCTGGAGAAGGAAAGGGAAGAACTTGAGATGAAACTGAAAGATGCCAGCAGTGATGTGAGGGGACTAAGTACAGTATTCATAATTTTCATTGATACTGACAAAGTTCTTCCTGTTTCTGATAACAAAAAGGTTTCTTTGTTTCAGATCTGTCGGTTGAAGTCAGTAATCCATCAACAAGAAAAGAAAGAAAAGGCCGCCCCTGAAGCTGCAACCTCAACCTCTCACCTGGAGGAGGAACTGTATCAGACTCGGAGTCGACTGGCTCGGATACAGGAGGAGGCAGAGAGGCAGCGGGACAGGCAGCAGAGAGAGATAACGTCCCTGAGAGCTGACAAACACCGGCTGGAGGAGAAAATCCTGGAACAGAGCCGACTGAACACAGAGAGAAACCTTCTAGAGCAGAGCCAGCGGCACAACGAGGACCAGATCAGGTAGCAGAACAAACACAAACCTGCCAGAACTCCTCAGGCTCCCATTACAAAATCTGATTCTTCTTGTAATCTCCTCGTGTCTTCCTCTTAAAGGAGCACTAGAAAGATCAAAGTTCAGGAGCTTAGTGGCTCAAAACCAACAGTGTGTACAGTATTCATAAAATCCTCTTCTTTTTTTTTCATCAAGTCAATTAGATGATGCTTTAAATGTCTTTATTGTCATGAAACTTGTTTTAACAGAGCCAAATCAGCTGCAACAATGATTAGGATACATAAGCCTTTAAACTGTGTTAGTACATCAATGATGAAATTAAATCAATATCACTATTCAAGCAAACATTTACCTTAATGGTTTTTCTGATGACCAATTAGTCTGTCCGGTCGCATTTAGTGATTCTACATCTCGAACGGCATCCTATGATGACTATAATTACTGTAGACATTTATATACAGTGTGTTTAATTATTCTAAAGTTCACATGTAGAGGTACTCTCATGCAAAAGGTTTTCATCCCTCTGCACATTGAGTAGACAACATAATGCAATTGTCTACCTGAGCTTAACCAGAAAAAAATAGTGTCACAAGAAGATGGCACTAAAAAATGATCACACAGTGGAGTGTAGTGAGAAGAAATAAATAGTAATTTCACATGTTGGTTAACTCTGCCTTACTTCTTGTTCTGATGCGTGCCTCCAGGGCAGAGTGTGAGGATCGTCTCAGAGCAGAGTTCAGGATAGAGATGAATGCCGCTGTTGCTGAGAGCGAGCAGAGATGGCAGAACAAAGAGCAGGAGCTGCAGACCCAGATAACTGAGCTGCAGGGTCAACTAGACGAACTGCAGGTGAGTTTTCAGCACTTAATGCTATAATTTTTTATTCCAAGGATCTAATTACAGCCTGATATCAGAATTGACATTTAGTTTTTACTTCATCGTTTATATTCTCCTTGAATTTCTGACATTTTTTTCATTGTCAATTAATCTGCTGAGTATTCAATTTTTATGAATAATGTTAGAAAATAGCTAACTATACCCATCATAATTTCAATGACGTCCTCACATAATCTTCACATACCTACAATGTTCACTTTACGTTCATAGAACAGAACATTACAAAAGAGAAAAACTCCAAATCCTCACATTTAAGAAGCTAATATATGACTTTTTTGCTTTAAAGATCGACTAATCGATTTATCAACTAATTGGTTATGTTTAATAATAATAATAATCTGGGATGATCTTATTATTATTATTATTATTATTATTATTATTATTATTATTATTATCATTATTATTATTAAGTTTAGTATTAGTTTTTTGTTTCTGTTTGATTCATTCACAAAATAACATGTTGGGGATCAGAGGTTGTTTCTCTCCCTTTAGCTGCCATCCAAATCATAATTTGGATTTCATTTGGGTAATAAGGTTAAGTTTGACCTGCCTGAAGTGATTTTACACATCAACATAAACAGTTGTGTAATGTCTTCTGTGGCTCTGCAGAAGCTTTGCCAGGTCTGAGAAAATAACCCTGGTATGTCACTTTGGGATATCAGCTTAGGCTTGGAGATGTATATTTGTAACTGAAAACCTGATGTACAGATGTACCGATTGAAAGGCGTGGGTGTTTACGAGGCAGCAGACTCTAATGAAACACTAATGAAAGTCTATTGAGCTACATTTTGGGAATTGTAGGATCCAGTGTTCTTGGACCTTGATCCATATTAGAGACTAAAAGTCAGGATCTGCTGACCATTCAAATCTGTTTCTTGTTAGACCCCAATGGGAGCGCAACATTAAATCGCTGGAGTACACTTTTAATTAGTTCTGTAAGCTTGTTTTGAGTGCACAATGAAGTCTGAGTTTTATTCATTTATTCTAAGAGAACCGTTGGAGTCTGCAAATTCTTAAACAAAAGCAACATCTCCATTTAATTAATTTAATGTTTGCTGAAAATTCATCATCTCCGGATTACTCTGACGGCACGCAGAGACTTAAAGTCCTTTTGCTCGCAATTTTCTTGCTAATGCAGACGGAGGAAAAGAAGGCGGGATCAGGAGACGACTGCCACGGCAACCCTGAAATTGACAAGCTGAAGAAGGAGGTTCAAGAGACCAAGGAGATAAACAAGAAGCTGAGGGAGCTGCTGCAGGTACATGCACACACACACACACACACACACACACACACACACACACACACACACACACACACACACACACAAACACACGATGCACACTTTTACAAAAATCATATGTACACTCTTTGAAAGGTTTTTCTCTGTGATGAATAATTTAGCAGTTTTGATGATAGCGCTGCAGAGCTTAGAGTAGAGTGGCAACATACTGCTATTTTATGTGTGCATGTGTGCATTTATCCATGTAATACACAATATATATAGAGTTAAGTAGTTAGCCTGCAGTGTAACAACAGGTTTGTGTGACCAAAAGCATGCAGCCACTGTAAAAACTGTGTTAATGTGTTGAAGGAGCCCCAAAGCCAGTCTTTAGCTGAGGAGAGACATAGTCACGCCGTAGAGCTGCAGACGTTACAGCGACAGGCAAAAGAAGATCTGCTGTCTGAGAGGAACAGACTACAGACAATGCACCACCTGGAGCTAGGTAACACACACACGTGCACACATAGTACACATAAACATTTGCACAAGCACATCCAGACAGTAACACCCTGTACACGCAGGATACGTGCACACAAAAACACACACACGCAGAGCGATATACACATTGAGATTATAAATTCAACAGTGAAGTTCCTATTGCCATGGATACACTTCACCATGGCAACAGCAGAAGGGTACCTGTAACAGTGGGCCAAATTGATTTTGTTTTCTGTATGTGGTTCTGTGTGATATCAGATAAGCAGCGTGCAGAGTTGACCCAGCAGCACACCGAGTGGAGCAGACAGATGACCCAGAGACACATGCAGCAGATAGAGGACCTGCAGGCTCAACTACAAGCACACACACAAATGATGGCCTTGCAACAGGTGACACACACTGGGGAGACCAGTGCTGAATATTCAGTCCCAGTTTGATTGAGTGTGCACAAAGAGAAACACACGTTCACACGTAAATCTCTCATTCTCTTTATCTGTGTGTTAAAGCTTGTCTCTTACTTACATAATCTCTCTTTGACAGACGCACAAAAGCAAACATATACCTATATTTATATATGTGCACGCTCTGGCAAATCACAGCCATTTCATAACTGATGTTACTACACCCCACATGAATGAAATCCTCCATAACTCAGAGATAAAGCCAATACAGTACATCAGTGTCGATAGCAGCACTGACCATTTTAGATATCTGAATCTTGGCATTCATGGAGATTTTACTATGTACCCCCTGTGTGTGTGTGTTTGTGTATGTGTGTGTGTTTGTGTGAAGGACCTGAAGCAGCAGAACCAGTATCAGGTGTTTGAGCGACAGCTGGATGAGAGTCGCTGTGCCATGCTGGAGCTGCAGAGAGAGAATGCAACACTGAAGAAACAATTAAAGGAAAAGTAAGGAAACAAGTCGATACATGTGAAAAAATACTTATTTGCTTATCATCATTAATACAACCATTTTTTTCTTGATTATTTGATTGATCTATTTTTCTATAAAAAGTCAGAGGATAGTGTAAAATAATGATTAAAAATCCCAAACTCAAAGATCCTATATTTATCCTATATGATAAAGACATGCATTAAATCCTCACATTTGAGAAGCTGAAAATGAATGATGATGAATATTTATCTTTTTTTCTTGAAAAATGAAACGATAAATCTATTACAGTAATTTTCTTTCTATCAACTAATCGAACTAACAGCTATCTGCACACTGAATTTGGAGTTTATGGCAAAAAGTTTGCCATTTTGTTTGTTTTCTTTTTAAAGAGACTTAAATGAGAAAATTGACTTTCACCAGCACTTATAAAGCTCACTAATTAACACGTTATAACCCCTGTAAAACCACAACTTGTTGTTTTGATACTTTGGCTTTTGTATGGATTAAACAGATGAGATGTGTTAATTGGTGGGACGTTGGTGGGTTTTTGAACTTTGGAAAGAGACATAGCAGCTACTTCCAGTCTTTATGTAAGCTACCCTGAAGCTAAGCTAACTATCTCATGGCTGTAGCTCCTGACAGTTTTTACTGTACAGACATGAGAGTGGTATCAATCATCTCAATCATTTAACTAAGTAAATAAGCATATTTCCCAACACAAGCCTTTAAGACAGGAACAAATGACACCATATCCTGAGAGACTGCATAAATCAATCTGCCTATAATTGAAATTCTGTTGAAGTTACGCATGTTTGTATTTTTATCCCTATTTACTTTTTTTTAATTAATTTTCAAAAGATGTAGGAAAACATTCCACTAAGCAAATTGCATATTTTTTGGCTGCTAAAAATCAGTCTAGTTTTTTTGGGGAATATGACCAATATCTTGCAAATTTGTACTTCTCGTGTTAATTTGTGATTTTTGAGCTATTAATATGGAGCATGTTTTCATATGTATAAATGTATTTACTGCTTGGTCCATGGTCTGCTTGGTCTATATTAAAAGTGAATGCTGTGTACTGATATCCAGTAATATTCAGGCTAAATTAGGACCTGATGTCTTTCTCCAACACCCCAGATCAAAATCAGCTATTTCAATTTGCAGTTTTTCATAACTGTGTTATTATATTTAATGTCCCACTGCCATTTTTTCCATTCCTTTCTTTCCCACCCCTTTGCTGTATCTATTGCCCCTGCTCAGGTCAATACGAGACAACCATAAAGCTGAAGAGAAAGAGGAGGAAACGGTAGAACTGCACAAGAATCGAGATGCCCAACTCGAAGAAGAAGCACAACGTCTGAAGGAGGAAGTGGAGAAACTGAGGGTGGAGATGGAGAAACTGGAGGAGTCACAGAAACACTGGGAGGACAAAAAAGAGGAGGATGTGAAAGAAGAGGAGGTGGAGGATGAGGAGAAGAAGAAGGAGCGGGAAGAAGAGAAGAGGAAAGAGGAGGTGGAGGAGATCCGGAGGGAGCACAAGAAGGAGATGCAGAGTTTGGTCTCTGAGTATAGCAGCGCCCAGACACACCTGCAGGCTCGCATTGTGGCTCTGGAGAACGAGTGAGTAGAGGAGGGACACCCAGAAACACATAATTATTAACACATTTAAAATGAATATCATGCGGGACGGGTATGAGAGAAAATGTGTGTGTGTGTGTGTGTGTGTGTGTGTGTGTGTATGTGTGTCTGTGTCTGTGTGTATGTGTATGGGTGTGCATGTGTGTATGTGTCTGTGTCTATGTGTGTATGTGTGTGTGTGTGTGTGTGTGCATGTGTGTATGTGTCTGTGTGTATGTTTATGTGTGTATGTGTGTGTGCATATATGATTTAATTCCAGACTGCGTGAGCGAGAGGAACGGTGCAGGAGGAGGGAGCCTCGATGTGATGATCTGCAGTTGGGGAAACTCCAGGAGAGACTGACAGAGAGAGACCAGCTCATTAAACGATTAGTGGTGAGAGCACAGGCACACAGGCACACACACACACAAACACACACACACACACACACACACACACACACACACACACACACACACACACACACACACACACACACACACCTGTTTGTTTTTATATCCTTGTGAGAACCCTCATTGACCTAATGCATTCCCGAGCCCCTTACCCTAAAATTACCTTAAAGCACACAGAATTGTCCTCACAACGCTGTTGTGCAACTGAAATTGGTTCTCTCAAAGACAGAAAGAAAATAACACATACACACACATCACTTCCACAAACTTCTGATCACTCTATATTCACTCCAGAAGATTATCTTACCTTAGGGAAGTCTGATGATCAGTCTAGTTTTTTTCTTATTGTCAACAAATTTCATGAAAATACCAAAACCAACAAGTGTTGTCTGTGTAGTTGGAGGCCTGATGTATCTTATTCTTCTGTACTGCTGGCCTCAATTTTTGTCCAAAAACTATTAAAAAATACATCAAAGAGCCACACTGTTGCACTGGGTAACATGTTTCTTCATTATCATATATGTGGGCTCTGTAATTTATTTTGGGTCAGTCCCACAAACACTGTCCTGCTGCTATAAATACTCCAAATCTGCAGCTGAAAATAGTCCCCAACAAATGCAACATTTACTCCTGTTTATAATGTTTGCTTAAAGGGCTGCAACTGTTGGAAGCACAGGGTTTGGGGCCACATATAAAGTAGAGAAGTCAGACAGTATCAAGACATTTTTAGTTTTAGTCTTTTCATGAAATGTGTTAACAATATGAAAACTATTCAGTATCACCAGCATTTGTTCCTGTCCAAGGTTAGATACAGTATATTTTTTATTTCATATTATAATTGCAGTATATTTTCAACACAGCGAGTAATACTTTACCTTTCAAGTGCATCTAACCGTCTTCATCAGCAGATGGAGATGGCTTAGTTGTCATTATGCTCCATGCTTGGATCATGTGACTCCATGAAAAATGAAAAAAATGTCTTACGAAGTGATGTAGCTGAAAGTAATAGTTGTATAATAATAGCAAGTGGACCTTTTAATTAAGATTTTTTTCTACTGTCTCAAGTATCAAGAATGAACTGTCACACCTAACCTCATGATGTTTTAAAGTTAATTGCTTTGTTGTTGATTGACTTTAAAGCCAAACGAGCCAAACAGTCATTATATTTAATCCTATTAAAGTAGCCAATTTAATCAACAGTTCAGTGACCAAGAGGTACAGTAATCTAGCAATGGCTTCGGTAAAGGGCAGGTTTTTAATAATGTAATGACTTTAACCATTCAAACCAAACCAAATTGGATCAGCGTCTTCATAAATCTCATCTGGTCATATACGTATGAGAAAATTACATTTTTTGAAGTGTCCTCTGCCAGAGTGCTGTGTCTACCATCTGTGAGGCATGAGGCAGCTTAGCAAACAAGTACACCCGCCAGACAACAACACCAACTGTGAATAAGGCCAATGAAAGTCCTTTCTCATCCTCCTTCCCTCCAGGAAGAGAGGCATCAGCTGCAGCTCCACCCTCCTGTTGCCGGGGACAACAGCACCCTCAGGCTCCGTGACAGCAAGTCCCGCCCCGGGAGCGTCACGCCAACCATGAGGGTGAGTTTGTCTGGACCGCTCATGCACATAATGTATTCATCAAAATTAGGCTTCTTCCAGCCAGAAGGGCTCACTGGGCAGAAGTCAAAGTCTGTGTGGCGGTGAAATGTACAAACTCGCCCACTCAGCAGATCACCAGTCTGTCATGAAGACGCCCTCTTTGTGTAATGTGTCCATCACACAGACTTTAATTGCATGACATTTGACCAGTATTCATACAGGTTTGTGTGAAGAATTTCTTAGAATGTTTCCTACAAAATACAAAAACATATTTAATGATATAATCTTGTACCATGCTGTGTGTTTGACTTTGGGTGTTGATCTTAAACTTAATTTGTCTCAGTGAAACACTTCTATATAGATATTATTACATATGATACAGTCAGAAAGATTTCAATCTCATAAATAAAACCCTCTTTGCAGCTTTAAATAATAATGTGAGGCTGAACATAAGTACATGATCCAGTATGCATTAATTTGCCAACATGAATTTTGGCGTCAGTCACGGATAAGTGATCACAGACCTTCTGGGCTGATAAAGGTAAGCATGCCATGTAAACACATGCTGTTTACAGGCTGGCAGGTATCATGGTGACAAGATTTCAGAGTTGATAAAAGGCAGCAAGATGTTCACAGACACTTCACAAACCACTCTTGCAGTGTAACCCTCTTCTCTAGCCGTCCGTATGTTCGGTATGCTCAAACACTCACTTGTTTAGAGCATTGTTTGTTATAAATAAGAATTGCGGTGCAACAAGGAGGGTGTGTATTTTAACATATTTTGATAAAAATTAGATACCTGAAGAAAGTCAGACATACCAAAGCATCAATCACTAGAAGAGTGCACCAAGTAAAGTAAAGTGCAGAGCTCCGCTAGGTGTGTCTTGGTTCATGTGGGTGGTGACGCACCTACTGTGACGCCACAACTGCCACATGCAACCAGCTGATATTATATATATATATATATGAAGTTTTTAGTAAAGTTTTTTTCTATAGTATAAAATATGTTTTCTTATATCGGTCATTGTTAATTTTTATATACATTTTTTTTTGTATTGTATAGTTTCAGTTTTGTTTAATAATTAATTAATTTTGTTGTCACAAAACACACAAACTAAAACCCCTCCCTACCTCCCTGTTGAATCTCACTCAGTTGTCCCTCACGGCTCCCTTACAGTCAAGATGGTGGCAATAAAAATGAGAAAGTTCAATCTTTACTACACAACATGCCTGACCAAGTGAGTAACAGTGTAGTAAAGTGGGTGTGTTGTGTAGGTCTGCAAAACTACAGAGTGACCCCTCTCTTGTTACAGGCTCATAAGAAATTCTACAGAAGAGAATTAGCGCCACGTGAATTTTTTTTTTGAGTTTTAACTTTAAAGTCAGAATTTAAAACTCAAATACGTTTTTTTACATATGGCCCTAATTGTAGAATCACCTTATAAAATAGGTTGAGTATATAGTCATAAATATTCACAAAAAATATTAGGCATTAGTATGCAAGATGAACTGCAGATAGACGCACACACACACACACACACACACACACACACACACGCACACATACACAATCTTCTTCCAGCTTTACACCTTGCAGAGATACTAATAAATATTCCAGCAGTCAGTGAGACAGTGTGGAGGAGTTTTTCACATTTTTATTCAAGTTGTGCTTTCCTCTGACGCATATTCAGGTGTATATACAGTATATATGTTTTAATAAAAAATGTGTTTTTGAAACTAACTTATCATATGTAAGGACAGCAGAGACGTTGACACTACAGTAGTGGTTTGAGAAGTTTCTTGGGACGATTTTATACTTTTTCATTGCTATGAAAACTGAAAGCTAGCCACAGTTTCTGTTCTCTGTGAAGCAATGAAATTACACTGTGTGTTTAACACTTAGAAAACATTTTTGGCAGCACATCATTTTGAGTTCAGACTTTTCAATCCATCCCTTACTGGCACTGTGTGCGGCAAAGGCAGAATAATGTCAGTCCATAGAAAATTGCATTGTCCTCAAAGGCAAAATGGCACCAACCGCCCAGTACACCGTCACCTGCAACCTGTCAGTAATGTCTTGCGATACCACATAATAACATCCATACAGTAGTTACAAAATGTGAGTGAAAACATGAAAAGTCCAAAACAAACATCGCATAAGTCTCTCAGTGCTTTCTGACTTCCACATCCTGTCTGTTCGTACTGGAGAGGCTTATCGTCAAAAACATGTAAAAAATATATATAAATTAATGTTTTTTTTAAAGGTCGGGTAATTTTCTAAAACATCTGGGCTCTGCAGTTTTTACTTAACAAGATTAAATGGTGTATTCAGTGGGAACTATTTTCGGCTGCTGATCAATAAACATTTCATGAGCTCACAGATGATTTATGGAGTTGGAGGTGTATGTGGGATCGTGTCAAAATGAACTTCAGTTGCAGTGTTCATGGTAATGAATGAACATGTTTTTAATAGTTTTTTGTTTTTTTTTTTTACAACAGTTGAGCTCTGAGGTTCAAGCTTTTGTTACAGAGCCAATATTTATTAGGAGGATTAATTCAGTCATTCATTTGTGGTTTTGGCCTTTCTGTGGAATTTGTTGACAAGAAAACTATAGACGATCAGTAGAATTCTCAGCTTTTCTTACATGGTGCTTAACTTCAGTCTGAGGACAAACCAATTTTCTGCCAGCCTTAATATAAATGAAGACTAATTTCCCTGTCTGATTTTGATTTACCCCTCCCTGAGCTACTACCTTATCGTGGTGGAGGGGTTTGAGTGTCCCGATGACCCCAGGAGCTCCGTTGTCGGGGGCTTTATGCCCCTGGTAGGGTCACCCAAGGCAAACAGGTCCGGGGGGAGGGACCAGACAAAGCGTAGCTCACAAAAAAACCCTTATGACGAGTAATATAAATGGAACCTCGTTTCCCCTGCCCGGACGCGGGTCACCGGGGCCCCCCCCTGGAGCCAGGCCTGGGGATGGGGCTCGATGGCGAGCGCCTGGTGGCCGGGCCTGCACCCATGGGGCCCGGCCGGGCACAGCCCGAAGAGGCAACGTGGGACCCCCTTCCCGTGGGCTCACCACCCGTAGGAGGGGCCAAAGGGGTCGGGTGCAGTGTGAGCTGGGCAGCAGCCGAAGGCGGGGACCTTGGCGGTCCGATCCTCGGCTGCAGAAGCTAGCTCTAGGGACGTGGAATGTCACCTCTCTGGCGGGGAAGGAGCCTGAGCTGGTGTGCGAGGTTGAGAAGTTCCGACTAGATATAGTCGGCCTCACCTCGACGCATAGCAAGGGCTCTGGAACCAGTCTTCTCGAGAGGGGTTGGACTCTCGTCCACTCTGGAGTTGCCATTGGTGAAAGGCGCCGGGCAGGGGTGGCAATACTTATTGCCCCTCGGCTTGGCGCCTGTATGTTGGAGTTTACCCCAGTGGATGAAAGGGTAGCCTCCCTCCGCCTACGGGT
Source organism: Scomber scombrus (assembly GCF_963691925.1). NCBI lineage: Eukaryota > Metazoa > Chordata > Actinopteri > Scombriformes > Scombridae > Scomber > Scomber scombrus. The sequence continues at coordinate 19,020,053 of NC_084971.1, forward strand.
GGGGGGACGGATCCTGACTGTTGTTTGTGCCTATGGCCCAAACAGCAGTTCAGAGTATCCACCCTTTCTGGACTCCTTGGAGGGGGTGCTGGAAAGTGCTCCCTCTGGGGATTCCATCATTCTGCTGGGGGACTTCAACGCTCATATTGGCAGCGACAGTGAGACCTGGAAGGGTGTGATTGGGAGGAACGGCCCCCCTAATCTGAACCCGAGCGGTGTTCTGTTATTGGACTTCTGTGCTCGTCACAGGGCACGTCCCACCGGTAGGAGACCCCGGGGAAGACCCAGGACATGCTGGAGAGACTATGTCTCTCGGCTGGCCTGGGAACGCCTCGGGATCCCCCGGGAAGAGCTGGACGAAGTGGCTGGGGAGAGGGAAGTCTGGGTTTCCCTGCTTAGGCTGCTGCCCCCGCGACCCGACCCCGGATAAGCGGAAAGAAGATGGATGGATGGATGGATGGATGATTTTGATTTATGTCATCATTAAATAAAAAAAGTACAAAACACAAACATAAATCATGCTTGTTTTAAAATTCAAATGTATTTTGTTCTTTAAACAGAGGAAGCGGATGGAGTCGCCTCCTCGTGTCACCAGCATCTCCAGCGCCGGTACTTACGACAGGAGCATCTTACTCCCCCGATCCTCATCATCGTCTTCCTCCTCCTCTTCCGTCCATCAGCACTCCTCCTCAACCCTCCCCCACCAGTCCACTTCCCACCCTCAGACTTCCCCCCATTACTCCACCTCCTCTCTTCCACACAAGCACACCTCCCTCTCCCTCAGCCAACATTCCTCCCCGTCCCTCCCTCGCTCCCCCAGATCCCGGACCTCCTGCATCCCCCCTACCCCAGCACCCACCGCTCCCCTGCCTGTCTGTCCCTCGCCACAGACAGGCATTCGCTACGTGTCACCCTCCTGCCAGGACCCACACACACACCTGCAGGCCCATTCAATCAGGTATGGACATTAAAAAGGTGCTTTGTGAAGTTTTCGGATAAACAAACAAAAGTTACATTCAGTTTTTCTCACCAAAAAGCTTTCTGTTTATCTGTAACATGTTGAAATCTTCCTCATATCACAAATATACAATGCAGATTTTTTGAATACTATATATGATCTTTTTAAACGCCAATATTTCAAATTTCAGTAACTGAATCAGTAGCTCTCAGCGTCGGAGATCCTCACGGGTGACTGAAAAACTGACTGTTGTCAAATCAGTCACGTTACTGCCTGGTTAAAAGCTTATTTAAAAGGTTGCAGAAACAGAAGAAACAATCATGATGGGATAATTCTGTCATTGACAGTTGGCCGCAGAGCTATTAACCTTATAAGCCTTGCTTGTATTGGTGTAGTTTGGTACTGAAGTGACAGTAACAGTTTGAAGCAGCAACACACTGCAGTTTCTACTAAGATGAAAACATTCAGAATCAGCACCAAACGAAACAATGTTAATTTACTGATGTTGTGCTGAAGTGCATTTGAATGGCGATGCAGTTGTTTAGGTTAGAAAACAACGAACAATTTATATAGTCAGTGACGACAAACCTTTGTAATAAACTCGTATGTCCACTTCTACATGCTGCATTTGTTGGCACATTGCTCCCACCGACATCTGTTGTGGAATAATGTGAAACCTGCGGCAGGAATAATGTGAAACCTGCAGCAGGAACATGTGTTATGTCACCTGTGGGTACAATACAAACAAACTGAGGACCCCTGCATATAAACATTGCTCCTTAGTGCTGCTAGTGGTCAAAACCTCCACAGAGTACCTTTAATAACTTGGGCGTAAAACATGGTTTTGTGAAATAATCAGAACCTGAGCATAACATAAATATATATGCAAATGTTATTTGTTTTAAATTGTTGTGGCTTTTTGTGTTTTTTAGGGGCCCGTATGTGGAGCAGAGGGGGACAGAGGGGCTAAAGCAGGAGTGGTTCACCAAATACTTCTCCTTCTAAGCACAAACACACAAACATGCAAACATACACACACACATAACAGCTGCAAGTACACCTCCTAACATACAGTTCATTGCTTCTTATACACATCCGGTTGCTTCCCACACACACACACACACACACACACACACACACACACACACACACACACACACACACACACACACACACACACACACACAATACCTTAAAGGGAAACTCCACCGATTTTACACATCAAAGTTTTTTCAGGTCTACTTCATATGTGAAAACCTAAATTGTGTAAAGCCTTTTTTGGCTCCTGAGGAAGCTGCACAAAGTCTGATAAATTGCCCCAAAGAAATGTCTGTTGGAACTGAAAACTACAGAAATCTGGGGGTGTGAAGTTAGAAAGAAGTGAGGTTACCAGACTTCTGTCGCCTCATCTCTGCTTTTAACTACATTAGCCACTACTAGCACAATACACCTGACTAACACTGTAAACGATGCTTACTTCCTGAAATGATCTGATCATTTCTCAGTCAGTTCAGTGCAGCTCTCAGTCATCAGTTGTGAATAACATGATTTATTTGCAGGAATGGTATCATAGAGTGCATAAACACAACTGCTGCATCTGTGCTCATTAGATTTTCAATACATTTTAAATCTCTCCCTCCCTCTCATGTTTTGAAGTAGTACTAAACATTTGCTTTGAGTATTAGGTGTCGCAAAAATATACATGCTGTACATAATAGGTAAACAGCAGCTTTGTTACAGCAGTTTTCAGTTTGCAAGTGGTATCTTTACCCAAGTAAATCCTCAGCTGATTGGCTTATCCTTCACTAATGACTGTTCTCAGTTCTGCCATGTTTCAGCTCAGAGAGTGGGACGACTCGGTCAGGCGCAACAATTCGGTAAATGAATCTTTTTAATTAACTGATTCTGGTGACTCAGTACACTTAAAAAGAATTGCTCTGCTTATTGCTAACCTGAATCTGTACAGTTGATTGAATGAGTTGTGTTGCACTGTGGGTAATGTAGGCGGCAGGTTTTAACAAGGAAGAATAATGCATGGAATAAAAAATGATAATATCCCTCGTTCTGCTGCATACATGTCGATTTCTTTTGTTGCCCATCATGAGTCTCATAATGTCATAGGTATGTGATGCTAAATCGGTGGAGTTCTTTTAAAACACATAAACTCGGACACACACACACAGGGAGACAAACAGACATAGCAACATTAACATACGTATGGGCTCATCACCAGCAAGGTCATCTCAAACATTGCCTCAAAGCTCAACCAAAAAGTGCTTCTCAAACACATGCCTGACCTCTTCTCAGAACATAAGGCCTGCCGGATCTTGTTTGTATAGTTTGGAATGTCTCCATATCTTTTTTTAAGAGCAGTCTTCCTTTTTTAATGCAAACTTTTGCTCTGATCTCATCACGTGATTACTCCAGGCAAACGTACATTTCTTGAAGTCAGCAACCAAGTGTCTCTTCGAGTATGGACGCATTCAACGTATTCAATCAAGATCCTCGAAAAAACGGACACACACGACTCACCATACCAAAATGAAGCTTGTTTCAATGCAAAAATGTATAATAATCTTAATGAACAAATTGAATAAATATTTTGTTTTTGTACGTGCTTCTTCTTTATACACTGGTGTAAAATGAATTAAAATGAACCATGTGTTCCACGATCGAGATGAACTACCTACATTAGGGGTTGGTGCAGGGATGTATTATAAGAACTGGATTCCAAAATTTCACCTTGAAGAAAAATTGCTGAACAATCACATAAGCCAAGAAAGTTTCCTAGCTTCCAGGTTTCTGGATGACGTCATGCAAATTGAAAATAAAAGCTTTTCTAGGCTCTGGAAACATTTAAAAATACAAAACCCTTATGGATTAAAAATTATTGATACAGAGAAATCACTGAACTTATTCGCAATCAAAGGTGTCAAAAGTTTCTCTTTGATGATTGTCAATGTGGAAAATACTTATTGGGCCACACGAGCACAGCCAGCGCCAAACCTAGCTCTGTTAGTACATCCATGAGTGGCTGATGTGTATAAATATATCCTATATATATCATCAATCACAGTTCATGTAGTTTGATATCTTAATATACAGTTAGTCATGATACATGTTGTAATATATAGTAAATATTTTTGAAAATTGATGGGAGATAGTTTATTGATGAAATAACCAGTTCAAAGTGTGTTTTTTGCTTTCATTATGTTGAAGCAAATGTCACATTAAAATCCTAAATTACTGTTATAGTCCGAACGTTATAAGTCTGAAGCATAAACAAATATAACAGATAATTGGCAGTATCAGCCAACATTCATATGTTTGGCAATGTGGTATTATTTGTTCCTGATATATCAGCAATAAGCTAATATTGGCTGATATATTGTATATATATGTAGGTATAATTTCCACAAAGCAGTCCTACTCATTGATTTGCAGTATTGTCCACAATGCCTAAACCACCCATAAGGTATAAAAGTGATAGCTGCCAAAGTATTGAAAGGTATGGATAAACCTCTGACAGTTCATTAATAGTAGGGGAATTTAAACGTATGTGGCATGCGCTCTAACCACTCGACCACCTGCGTGTCCAAATCACATGACATTTTGACATGATTATTGAGATCTGATTCTAGTTTTTCTGGATTCTCATTAGTCCACATTTCACAATTTACATATTATGGCTGGTATCTGTAATAGTGGTTTGTTATTTGCCACTTACCATCATATTCATAAGGAAGCAATTAGCCATTTATTTTTTCATTTTGTCTATTAAATGTCAGAAAATAGTGAAAATCATTCATTACAATTTCTCAGAGCCCAAGATGATGATTTAAATTGTTAGTCCAACCGACACAGTCCTCAAATACTCCAAAGATTTCCAATTTACACTTAATCAAAACATCTGAGAAGCTGAAACCAGAGAACATTTTTAATGTTTCCTTCATGTGTTAATAAAACAATAAAGTTAGCAGTTTTTCTGTCAATGAACATTTTAGGAATAATCTAAATGAAAAAAAAAAGTCTGCATTTATGCTTGAGATGCATAAAAATCACATATACCTTATCAGTTATAACATATTAAGCAGCCTATGCAAGAACAGGCATAAAAAAGCAGCATTAACACATTTTATTTTATTATTTAGGAATACATTATTTTCAAAAGGTCATTTTAATTCCTTTCTCATACGACAGGTCTGTATATTCTGTACACTGAGTGACCTTCATCTATGCCAGGATCAATAACCGTGTCTTTACATATCTCAGGTCGTCCGGGGCGACTGGCAGGCTGCTGAAAAAAGGAAGCGGACTAGAGATGACCCAGATACATGCCACCTTATTATTTAAAAAAACCCAAAAAGAACAGCCTGCATGTGAGCTTTTCCACATGCTACTGAAACATGGAGCAGCTTTGCAGCGCTTCAGTAGCAGAGCTGTACTGGAGGACGTTGTCATAGAAACGAGTGAGCTCCTCTCGCACGTCCTTGGCAGCCTTCCCTCCTGTTCCCCGGTACTTCATAGAAAGCAGCTTGGAGCACAGGTAGTGGAGCCACAGCACGTTGGTATGGGGGTGGTAGTTACTCCAGTTATTACTGAGACAGACAGAAGAAAAAAAGATCAATAAACATGAGCACAATCATTCTGAGATGTCAGTTTAATATTGTGAATGAGCAGGATGATCCGCCAGAACGTGTCAGAATGAGAAATCAAAGGAATATCAATGTCAGATGGGGAATTTACATTTTTGTATACCTTTTATCAAAACATCCCTAAAATCATAGATGTATGCTAAAACTAAGGAAAGATTTAGGATTTCTTACTAATCAGCTGATATGTGGACAACATACTTAATTCATTAAGGACAAACTCAGATCAAGGAGTAATTCACTTGGCTCTCTTTTCCTATAAAAAGGTGTAGTTCTTATTGTACTGCTCCATGTCGCTCTGTGGCACAGAGAAACTATTTAAACCGATCCATAAATGCACTGACCCATTCTCCTTTCTCATCAGTCTGTAGATATCAAATTGGTAATCTCCCTGGCCCATGAAAAGCTCCTCATCCGTTGAAATGTCACAGGATACAGTCAGATCATCTGAGGAGGACAAACATAAATGCTTTTCAACAAAATCCGATTAATTCAGCTGTAGATAAAAAGAGACTAAAAATATGAGAACAAGCGAGTGGGAGGTGGTGGGTGGAAAAACATCTGACCGATTTCTAGTCTGGAGAGAGAATAGTCAATGATGCGCACAAGCACTCCTTTGGTTTCCACAGAGTGGGTCGTTCCATTTAGGAGGAAGCTCCCCTTCTTTTGCTTGGTTGTTTTGACCAGCACGTTGCCCCAGTGAAGATCCCTACAGAAAAAAGCACAAAGAGATAAAGTTCCTGTTACAAGACAGCAACAAATCATCCATCATACCCACACCACCACTACCCACACCTTTTGTTCTGAATGCGACATTTCCCTCCTGCTGTGTACAAGTTTATGATATTTATATATTTGGTTCTGTATTTAAGCCAACATTTTATTAAAAATATCAAATGAAAGTTGTTATTCACTGATTCTGCAAACAATCTGATCGGTTTCACCGAAAAAGGGCTAAATACACTCAGTTTTATTTGAATGTATGATAGGAAATTGAATATCTTTGAGTTTTGAATGGCTGATCAAGCAGAAGAAGAAGACATTTGCAGACATTTTTTTAAAGACTTAAAATATATGTAGCATCGTCCTGTTTGGTGTGTCCAATCACAGGTACAATCATTTGCGAATGTGTATGTGTGTGTCTACCTGTGTTCGAAGTTTAGCTGCACCTCAGCGACAGCCAAGGCCGCAGTAACTTGATGAAGAATGCTCTTTGCCACCACCAAAGATGCCAGCTGGAGGACAGAAGAAAGGGTTCAGTTAAAGGCTGCGTTTGCACTTTCACACCAATCAAATAAAGTCAAGTTATAAGCTAATAATTAGAAGATACAGTTGCCTGCATTTTTTCCTAGTTAGTACACCTAAGCCTAATTATTTCTGCAGAGGACACAATTCAAGACACTATTATTTTAATGCATGCAGTCTCTTCATTAATATTTGAGCACATTTTCATGGCAAGTCTGCAAGTTTGTGTAATGAGAGTGCAATGCTTGTGTTTGAAGACAGTACATGAAACTTTGGATAAAGAACAGAAACTGACAAATATTCAAACTTACAAAGTCAAAAATCAAACAGACACACACAGTTTCAACATTCATTCCAAAAAGGCCTGACTTATGTCTCTGTGTAATAGCTTCACCTTTTGTACGTTTTGAGGCATTTTGAGCAATCCCTGACAAGACTGATGACTGTTCATCGTCACGGCAGAATGCTGTAATGTAAAGAAGTGCCGTTTTATGCTACTTTGATATGTGCGTACCGTTCCATTGCTGTTCTCCAGGTCGGCGCCTCCAAACTCAAACTCCAGAATAATAAATAACTGATCATGCTGAAAGAAATCTATGCGAGGAAATGAAGAGAGATACAGTGAAAAAGACAAATATTGTCTGATCACAGACAGATAGATTTTTGTCCCTCATTAAAGTCAGAGCATCTGGTAATAGACAATTTCAAATAAAGAGGGACTTATTTTAGTTCCGTTAACCACTGCAGCCTCAAACATACTGTGATTCTCTCCATCAGGGAGTGTAAATTTAATGTGAAACAAATCTGAATATGCTTTTTTCTCTCACTAACCTGGTCTGTCATTCTCAGAACATTTCTTTTGGTCGAAGGTGTCCCAGGCCTTCATGAAATCTGGAGGGTAGCATCCTCGGACGCAGTGGAGACTGTGAGCGAACATCAGAAAAGTCAAATCACGTTAAAGAGGTACAATGATTAGTAAGCTTGGACATTTTTCATCATTTACTGATTTTTTAAGACTAAATGGCTGATCGATTTATTGGGAAAACAACCCACAGTTTAAATCAGTAATGAAAATAATTGTCAGTTGCAGCCCTAATTAAAACCACTGAGGCACAAGCAGAAAAAAGACAATAACAAACAAGGGTTAGGGTTAGTGAGTGCTTACTCATTGAGTCCAATAAAACCGTGAGTCTGGTTCTGCTGCTTCTCTTTTAGGCTGCTCAGCTCCCTGGTGGAAGAACACATCAGTGATGTTTAGTTTGTGTTGACCAGCTGTTAAAAGCATTAAAAAAAAAATTCCCCAAAAACCTGATGTCTCAACTCAATGCATACTAGGTACCATTAAACTGGGACATTGAGAATTTGTGAACTGCCACAAAACATAAGGGTTACAAATAGAGTCTTCATTTGCTGTCACTTACATTAGTATAAAAATATGTTACTGCACAAATAACTAGTATTTACTTTGAAATAATAATCTCATGAAGAATCTCTCCGAAGGTCTTCTGGTCCTCTCCGTTCACCTTCTCACTGCCCTCCAATGGAATGATCTGTCAGAACAAGAAACACTGTTTTACTACTGAATATTCACACATTTGTTTAGTGTATCACACTGAATACTGGGAACTGAAATAAAGGTACAGTTTGGATGCAATATGGTTCTGTTTATATACACACTATACATCATAAAGTTAGCTCTAAAGGCAGCACAGCACAGACACACACACGTACTTTGAGAGCAACCGTGTCTCCTGAGGCGTTGGTGGTGGAGAAGACCTCACCAAAGGTCCCCTCACCGATCTTCACACACCGTTTCATACGCTCAGGGAGAATACACTCCTCCCAGGAAAGAGGGCCCTGCTGGCCGCACTCTGCATACACCTTCTCTGCATCCGACAGATCTGCATTCTCAAACGCAACCTGTATGAGAAGACGAGAGAGAGGCTGTTACAGGCATTAACAGGAAAGATATTTCTAAAATGTTTGTATGAGATCCACATGCAGTCAAACTACAAGTATTACAATATGTAGAGCACAGCGACAATGAAGTAGTGCAATCGTGTCTATAATGGACTGTCCGTCCGCAAACTGTTTGTTTTTGTACATATGTGGCAGATAGTAAGCAGCCCACACATACCAGCTCATACTGGATAAATGTACACTTGACATAATCGTAAGGCACAAAAACACACTGAAAACTAAGTCGTAGCTGCATGTGGCTTCTTCAAAGTCATCCTGTATGTGGCGTTTGCATTATGGGCGCTCTCATAGCTGCAGATGTGTTTTCATACCAGAGAATTGAAGCTCTGCAGCTGTGACTGGAGGTGTTTGGAAAGCGGCGACCGCAGAGGAGAGGCAAAGAGATCCTGGCTGAGGTCTGCTAGCTCCCCTGGGCCAAGAGTACCTGGCCTTGACGGATGTAAACTACTCGGAGTGTGTAGCACTGAAGAGAGGAAATGAGGAGAAAGAGGCAGAATTAAAACACTAGAGCGAGCAGAATAAAGATCAAATAAGGACACTGTTCTTTGTGACTGATTGCAGAGAAAATTATATTACCCATGCCTTTGCGATGAACAGAGAGAGCAGCTTTGAGGCGGCTCCAGGTGTGGGTGTTCGGTGTGAGGTCAGCCAACAGAGATGAGAAGTTGAGCCGACTCACTCTCATCGGGGTGGTGAAATTCATGGTAGTCCCAAACAGCTCCTACACACAGGATGGATATCATAGTTTGTCAATGAGTATGACTTACCTTTAGTGATACGTTGCCATGCGGACATTTTTAGTTTTTATTTGCTCAGGTTTTGAGAGCTTGCCAAGACTGAGAGGAATGAATTCTGTTTGTGAAGCTGAAAGCAATGAAAAATAAACACTCAACACAGAAAACCTGCGCAGTTCTCGTAGTTAGTGAGAATTATCCACACACTTTACTGTCATCTTTCTAGTTCTGAATTACTTTTTCTCTGATCATAAAAAAGAAATATGAAAGTTTCTACCAGGACACTGTTGTGGTTTAGTTTTTTACTAAACTAATGTCATTTAAATTGTGCTAAAAATAATCCATTGACTACCATTACATGAGGGTGCTGACTTGAATCTTAGATGAGGGTATCTCAAACAAACTATTACGATGGACGTAAGTGTTGACACCACTGGAGAAAATTAGGAAGCTCTTTTTTTTTTAAATAATTCATGTGAACCAAACATTTACTACAGTCTGACTTGAACATTACATCATGTAGCATCGTAATGTAAAAATCACTGATACTCTCTTATTAACCCAGAAACTTAATCTTTTCTCTGATTTTCTGTGTATAATAAACCTTTCAGTCGAAATGATGCTCTATACACTAACAAGGTCGCAGATAATACAAAACATTTGACACATAAAACCACGGGAAGAAACATTTAGTGATATATTTTTGAAAGTGTTGCTGAAGGTCCTTTTTACCAGGAATATAAAAAATATCAAAAACGTAAAAATGCTTTAGAAATTCCATTATTAATTGAGACCTTGCTGATGAATTTTAAGCGCCCGACATCTGACTGACCTGAATTTTCCCTTGACAACCAATCACAGCCCTGTGGTCGAGGCACCAGGACAGAATATGGCGGTTAATTACTGCAGGTGTACATCTGCTTTAAAGGGCTGCAGCTTATAACTACTTTCATAATAACTCAATCTACTTCACTTTCTGTCATCTAACTGAAAAATAATTTAGTTGAAAAGTTGCTTATTTTCACTGACAATCACTTACAAATTACCAAAACTGTTATCAATAAAGTGATCAATCAATGGACGTTCAATAAATGGACATAATGCTTCAGCAGTATTGTGCTCGTGTGGATGCTGTTCTCACCTGTCCCGGTTTGTGTTGAGTGGAGATCAGCTCGCTGATGCTGCAGTCCACAGCCCTGTTACTGCCTCTCTGGACAGTCCTGCTCTTGAACATGTGTGCGCTGGCACCGTTATTACTTTTCCAGCGACTCACGCTCAGACCGCTCACACACGCCTTCCTGGTTGTCCCCGGTCGGTCGGTGGAAGTGGAATTGCTCCTCCTTTTCTTTTCTTTAGGAGCAACAGAGGTCTTTCTTCTTTTAGGGAGAACGGCACTGGAGTTTTTTACGTCTTTGTCCGAGCTGATATCGTTCCCAGAGCTAGTTGAGCCCCTCTTTTTCATACTGACATTTACAGCGGCAGCGCCTCCTTTACAGTGATTAGTGTCACTCTCAGACTGGTGGTCGCTCTTTGTCTGGCCATAACTGGCTGAGTCTGACACAGCTGTGGGGGATTTAAGCTGCAGATTTTCTTTTAACTGAGGCAAAGTTAAATTCTTTGTCTCAACAATGAGTTTGTTAGTTAGACATTTCTCCTTCAGCGTCATCCTGAGTATCTCCAACTCATTCGATTGTGTCTGAGCGACTGCGCTGTTGTTTGTCAACTGTCTAACGACCATCATTCTCTCAGCGATTCCTCTTGAACGTTCCAGATCTTCAGTATCCTCAGTGTTATGTGTGCAGTCATTTTCTGACTCATTTGCATCTGCATTAACAGACTTACAAGCCAAACCTGCCTTTCTGAAGCATTTAGGCTGCTGAACAGTCTGCTGTGACAAAGCCATTGCTTTGAGCTGAATTGTGCATTTTTTAGTAAGACATTTGCTCTTTACAGCTACGGCCTCCTCTGCAGTAGACAATGTTTTCTCGGGACTGTCGGCTGATGACTGTGTGTCCCTGACGAAGTCAACACTGCTGTCGATGCAGTGGGTAGACTCAGGATGAAGAACTGATGCTGACTGCTCCATGCTGGATTCCACTTCTGATGAGAGTTCGGCTGACTGCTTATAGTCAACTGACTGTGAAAGATTAGTGCTTTGACTGTTGGTCACTGAAGACTCAAAACCATTTACTGCCTGTGAATGATTACTGGTTGAATTGTTATTCACAGATAAATGAAGACAAAATGGTGGTTTTGAAGATGACAAAGGGTCGACAGTGTGACCACTGTCCACAGGCTGCGAATGTTCATTTGTTGGCTGGATGTGGTCTGAGCTTGAATGCCCCAAACAGGATGAGTAGGTTGTTTCACTGCAAAGCTGAGTCACAAAGAGGTTTTCTAATCTCTCCAGCTCCACTGTGCAGCGCCACGTCAAACATTGCCCCTTAAGAGCCTCTATGAGCCACTCTAACCCTCCTGCTGCCGACACAAAACGACTGCTGCTTTCACTGTCTGTAAAGAGTGTATTCAGACTTGGTAATGTCCTACTATTCTTGGTGTTTGAGTCTTCACCGTAGCTTTTGGCTATCTCGCTACAGCTGCTCGTCTTATTCCTGTCCTTCACCTGCAAAGACAATTCACCCGAGGGTTCTTCATTGTAATGCAGGCCCAGTTGTTTCTCACTGAGGCTCGACTGCTTGAGGGGTGGTGTAGTGTGTGGTTGTCCTGGTGAATCCAGGTCTTCTTGGAATGTGCTCAAGAGACCGATACAGCTTACTGACATGGACGGAGGAGAGGACTGATCATTGATGGGAAAAGGTTTAACGTGTGGCCTTTTGCTAAAGGAGGTTGCTGATGGTGTGGAGCAGAAGATGGGTTTCCTGGAGCCGGGTCCAAGGCTGTGATCTGCTGACTCATTGAGGGATATCTCTCGGAAAGGGTTAGTGGCAAAGCTGCATGTCCCTGCAGCATTCACCAACTTCTCCAAACTTGAAACCAAACTTGGCGGGGGGACCCTCCTCCTCTTGGAAGGCCGACTAACTCCACTGCCACAGAGGGCTCCTCCTGCAGAAGTAAAGTCATCTGAAGAGTCAAGTACACCGACAGTCGCTTTAGGGAATTTGGATTTGGTGGAAACAGCACGTCTGCGGCGGGTTACAAAGCGGCCCGTGGAAGGAGGATGAACACTGAGGAAAGAGAAGAAAAGGGGGGAAAGAGTTAATTGTTACAGCAATTACTGAGGACATTTGTGTAACACACACTTCAGCTAATTAACAGCGGGACCAACACACTGGCTGTATGAATACTTACTTAGAGGCTCTTTTCATTTGAACTGAAGTTTTGTGAGATTTTGAAGAAGACCTTGAGTCTTCCTCACTCTCGCTGGTGGTTGAGTCATGCTGCCTTTTCCGTCTCATCAAGGCTTTTGGGACAGAGACGAGCCTGCTTTTCCTGTCGACACACAGAGACAAAGATCATTCCACAAATACAGACAAAAAAACTTTATCAAATAATTGATGCGATCCCAATGACCCCCTAGCGGTATCAGCATATAAAAATCCAGGCATCCATATCAAAAACACATAAATAACGCCAATGTACAACCACAAGTAAAGGTGTTTTATTTTCCAACATTTAGTATCTGTCTATCTTTTGCGCAGATTACATAAACAAACTACTCTTTTTGGCTTTTTACTCATGAAGCTTTTATTCCACTTTCTTTTCCTACAGATTTCAGTGGGTCGACACCAGCACTTTGAATTATAACTGCTTGTAAGACAACCAATCAGAATTTAGGTTAGAGGCCATGAGGCCGTCACACTCTACTGAGCCCCAACTGCTCTTAACCACAGAGAGAAAGGCGAGTAGCGCAACCACAAACAACAGCAAAACGCAGTAGACCTGAATTCGATAAAATGCCATTGATCCTCATTCCTAAACATATTCTTATGTGTTTTCATTACGTGCCCTGCTCATGCTTGTTTGGGCACAGACCTTATTGTCTTGCTCGGCTGAGCGGGCTGCGTAAAGGAAGGCAGGGGTATGCTGATATTCTCCTCAACACTGCTGTTCTCTGTCAGAAACGATGTTTTTTTCCCCCTGACAGGACCGACTGTTCGACCACTGTCAACACTTGTCTTCTCTCTAAAAATAAAGAAAAAAGGTTATTAAAAAGATTAGAAAGAAGGGATATGGTGAATAAGCAAGTAGGTCAGGAAAATCTACAGGACATCAAAAAAATATAATACAGAAGGTACTCCCTCTCAGTAATACAAAAATCCAATTGGACACTTGTCATTTGTCATATTCAATACTTGCTTAATTATCAATGATCAATGTCATACATTCCAAAATGCATTGTTTGTCTTCTCGAAAGCTTTACCTTATAGTACAAGACAAGTTAACTGGCTATTTGAATGATAAATTGAAATATTGAGAAAACTCAAAAATGCTGATTTTGTTTTTTCTCTGCCTGATATCTAAACTTCAATTTATTTGGTCTTTGGCCACTTTAGGGGCAGAAAAACATCAAAACAAGCTGACAGTCTTCATATGGATATTTCTCTGCACTTTCTTGTCTCGGATAACTCCTGCAGACAATCCTTTCGACTTTCATGAAATGTTCTACCCATACCAGCTGCTTGTTTGTGCACATACCTGGTTGTCTTGCTCTGCTGAGCAGGCTGACGTTGGGTAGGAGGGGGAGGCTCGATATTCTCCTCATCGCTGTAGTTTTCTGTCAGGCGTTTGTTTTTTCTCTTGGCAGGACGGTCTGCTTTACCGCTAGAAACACTCGTCTTTCTTTCCCTAATAATTAAGAAAAGATTAAAACCAACAGATGAGCAAGTATGCATATGAAGAATGAGCAAGCATGTCCGTAAGAAAACTATAAGACATTTGTCAAGCACATCAAGGATATCTTTTCAACCAAGGTATGGACAACATATTAATAACCATGTAAAAGAATCACAAATTGAGTGATAACTAAAGGTTTACTTTGCAAAAAATGTTTATTCATAAAAAAATAAAGCTGCCAGCTGCTTTTGAGCTCACAGACCTGGTTTTCTTGCTCTGCTTGGCAGGTTGAGGACAGGGAGGAGAGGGGACGAAGACATTCTCTTCATCGCTGATATTCTCCTCATCATCGCTCTTCTCGGTTAGACATAACATGGCATTCATCTTGGCAGGATGCACAGCTCTATGACTAGCAACACTAGTCTTCCTCACTCTTAAGACATGAAAAAGGGAAGAGAACATGAGGAGCAGAACGGATGTGATATTAAGGATGATGAGAGCAAGACTATCAGGAAAATATTCACACATAAATGGTAATTAGCTAATGATTAGTTGGTTATTTCAGGCGCTGAATTATTTAATTTGTGTAATATTCTAGGCCCAGTGGCTTTGTTTGTTTGTGTTTGTGTATTCTTCGGTGTATTTCACATCTTCACACGTTTGAATGATTGATGTTTTGTTTTTGTTTTTTTTACTGACGGCACTTCGCCAGTCAGGGGTTTGTGTACTTGAAGTAGAGCCTGATAAATAATGGATTTTAAATAATTAAATAAATTAAATTAATAACAATGTATTAATTGACCAAAAACCTGGTTTTCTTGCTCTGCTGGGCAGGTTGAGGACAGGGAGGAGAGGGGATGAAGATGTTTTCTTCGGCGCTGATATTCTCCTCATTACTGCTCTTCTCACGCAGACATAACATGGCCTTCTTCTTGGCAGGACGGACAGCTCTACGATTAGCAACACTAGTCTTCCTCCCTCTAAGACATGAAAAACAGATAAAAACATGAGAAGAATGGATGTGATGTTAAAGATGGTGAGAACAAGAATATAAAGTATTTAAAGAAATAAATGCTAAAAAATTGGCCTGATTAAAACTGCTTCCACCTTTTTTTTTATAACTTTAGACTTTTGAACATTTATGTTTTGTTTTTTGTTTTATTTAAACTGATGACACTTCACCAGTCAGGGTTTATTGTACTTGACATAGAGCCTTATTAATAATGGATGTTTGAAACAGATACCTCTTGGTATATTGATTTTATATATTGACACTTGATTAGATCATGCCATACTACCAAAAAAGAACAGACTAAAGTTATATTTTGTAAGCAAGTTCATGTATATCTTGCCCTACTTTTTCAAGCCTTAATTCTACTACATGAAAACTGAAACAGCTTTTTTTTTTGTTGGTGACTGAAGCAAACCTACCAGTTATGTGCATCAACTTTTGGCATCAACATTTTGTGTCCTGGTTGTGATTGTCATCTAACTTACAATTACCCTCAAACCTGCCTGTGTAAATGTACTGCCCATTTAAAAATGCAATATGAGATTAAGTAGTGAGTAAATGAATGAGAAGACAATATATTAACAGGAGGAATGATGTCCTAAAGTCTGGACACATTCAGTTAAAGAGAAAGTGTTCTCATTGTGACTGGTGCTGCAACACACATGAGAGGCTCGGGCTGGACTTAAACCTACCTTGTGATCGTCAGTTTTGCGGGTTCAAACACGGAGATATCTCCTTCCGATGAGCCAGTGCTGTCGAAGGCCTGTTTGCGGTGGTCAGGTGAAATCCAGGCCGACATCTGTCGCCTCTGCCTGCCATACGTCTTCAGATATAACGGCTTCCGTGGTTCCATGTTTGAAATGACAGCGGCATCAAGTTCAGCCAGAAAGCTCGACCTTTGCTAACTGTGCTGTGCTGATAAAACTATCAACGGTGTTATCGACAGACCTCATTGAAACGTAACGTGAAATGTAATTAGAAGTTTAAAAACATCTTTTTTGTGTGTTTCATAGAGGGCTGTGCTGCTGCGCTGTACCCGCGTCTTGTTCTGGTTCAAACTGCCGGACACCGATCTGATTGGTCAACAGGTGGTGAAGATGTCCTGACAGCGCCACCTGGCGGGTCGGAGTGATTCTTCTTCTTCTTCTTCTTCTTCTTCTTCTTCTTCTTCTTCTTCTTCTTCTTCTTCTTCTTCTTCTTCTTCTTCTTCTTATTATTATCATCATTATCATTATCATTATTATACTTATATTGAAGATGGAGATTATGTGTGCACACCAGGGGCGATTCTAGGATCAGACCTTTAATGAACCCTGAGGGAAAGATTATATTAATGAACTATCAAAAGTACATTAAACCTGCTAAAATGAAACCATTTGAACCTGTAGCATAAGTGTTTGTCCCATCTCTAACAGACAGGCTCACAAAAATAATTAAAGTTGTATAAAATAAGTTTGAGGGAAAAAATACAGTAATAATTGACTTATTGTTAGAGGTGCTTAGATCAAATTTAGGGGTTCTTGAGCACCCATAAAAAGGGTCTAAAATCGCCACTGGAGCACACGTATGAAACACATTTCCAGCACTGTGTATGCAGTGAAATATTCAGTATTATACAATACGTAGAATTATAGTCAGCCAGTGTAGGGAGGCAACAATGGCAGTAAAGTGGTTTTCTCTTTTTTGATCTTGTCAGAACGCTCGCTGCTGCATTTCTAATAAGTTAAAGGCAGGATAAACTAGACTGAGTGATCCCAAAGTATAATGAGTTACAATAATCGAGGCAGAATTATATGAAGGCATGAATGACTTTCTCCAGGTCAGGTCAGGTAATGTTAATGCATATTTAATTTATTTTTATATTCCTTTTCTTCACCTATATAACTATAGTTACATCCACAAGAACCATTATTTCTGCTCATATTTTGCACAACTTTTTGTATTCTTATCATTCACATGTCAGGTAATGTATACATAGCGTATACACATAGTGTATAAAATGTATATAGACTGATAATTTCTCTCTCTCTGAATCATTTAAGTCAATACAGTGTGACCACGCAGGTGATACAAATAATGCAGTAACAAGGTGTTACCACCAGATGTCATGATAGTATTAGATGATATTGCAATATACTTTATGTATACTGTACAGCACTTACATATCTATATCGTAATTACTTTCATATTGCCTTTGTTTGTTATTGTTTATGTTGCCCTTTTAAGATTTAAATATGCCCTTCAGACATGTTGTAAGTTATATAAAAGCCTCTGCTTAGAATAATAAAATCTGTCTGATATGTTTTTTCCACAAAAAAGTCTAATTACCTCATTCAAATCTGAATTCCCCCATTATTATAAAATCCAGAATCTATGAATATGCAAGATTAATGTGAATGAGAATTAAAAATAACAATGATTTATTACAATATATATAACCTAATACAGTAATTGATTTTAGAGGAACATACAAACTGATGGACAACTGAACACTTTGGCTGGTTGATAGCACCACTACTCGATTCAACTTGAGGATGTCTGTACCAAATTCAGTGGCAATCTGTAAAGAAATTGTAACGACATTTTGCACATCATACTCTGTAATGTGTCTTTAAGGCCCAGTTGGCCCTCTTTGCCTTCAGTCAAAATTGGACTCTTAACAGTAATTACTTTATGGTTTTGCAGATTCATACTAATATCAACAAATCCTGTGTACAATGTTAGCAATTATTTTTCAAAGCAGAGACATGGCTTGCAATTGCTATAATTGCTTTCCTTCCTTCCAGGCACCTATGAAAATCAACTTGCAGAGGCTTGAAAGTTGCTCAAAGGTAATCCAATTACCTACCTCGTATGCGATCCCAGAGTAGCCAATAATAAAATGCTTTACACCATTACAGTGCTCTGGGAATATACCCTGGTGAATTTTGATGCAACACTATATTCAGCTTGAGGTCAAATGCATTTGTTTTTTCATTATACAGAACCAGTCAAAAGTTCTCTTTCACTTGAATGAGAAAGTCTGTCCAAACTGGTACTGTAAGTGAAGACCTTTTTATTCAGTCTACCTTTCTCTTACCCTCTCTGCCTCTACAACATAGCAGTATGTGTCTTTAGAGAGTCAGTCTGTCGCTTTACATTAAATAACATTTGCATTAAGTTACATTACATTAAGTAATCATTACACTCAGATGGTGTATTTCTGTGGACTGATATTTTTATATTTCTTTCACATATGTTTATTATTTGATGGCAGCACTGGTTTGTGCATATTGGATAATGACATTGTCACAATTATACATCTTATAATATTTTAATAAAAAAAACTACTTTGAATTTTGATTAGGAATTTAGAGTTTTGATTTAGAAAACAATGAATGATAAAATAAATGTGTTTAAAATAATGTTTAAAATTCTTTGGATATTTTGTAGCATACTCTGTTCAAAGTTACAGAACATAGCAAAATCATTGGATATCACTGCTCTTATGGCAGTTGATCATTAAATGCATAACTACTACACTACCCAATTGTGTAAAATTATTATGTCTTATCATTTCCATACTACTGCAGTACTAGTATGCTGATGCTTCCGCAACTTGCTATATTCAATTATATCTTATTATGTTATTATAATTTTTATTTTATTAATATTTTTTATTGAATTGCACACACCGTTTGGGCTGGACACCAGAAAAGATGCAGAACACTGAAATATACAAATTGAATCAAGGTATCTACTATGTCATTTTGATCTGCAATATTTGGGGACTACACTACTGATTTTGCAAATGTATACATTACATTCATACACACTAGTCTAAGGTATGCTATTGTAGCTTCCTAACTGGATTAATCTATATATATATATATATACACTACCGTTCAAAAGTTTGGGGTCACCCAAACAATTTTGTGTTTTCCATGAAAAGTCACACTTATTCACCACCATACGTTGTGAAATGAATAGAAAATAGAGTCAATCCTCCATTTGCAGCAATTACAGCATTGCAGACCTTTGGCATTCTAGCTGTTAATTTGTTGAGGTAATCTGGAGAAATTGCAACCCACGCTTCCAGAAGCAGCTCCCACAAGTTGGATTGGTTGGATGGGCACTTCTTGCGTACCATACGGTCAAGCTGCTCCCACAACAGCTCAATGGGGTTCAGATCTGGTGACTGCGCTGGCCACTCCATTACCGATAGAATACCAGCTGCCTGCTTCTGCTCTAAATAGTTCTTGCACAATTTGGAGGTGTGTTTAGGGTCATTGTCCTGTTGTAGGATGAAATTGGCTCCGATCAAGCGCTGTCCACTGGGTATGGCATGGCGTTGCAAAATGGAGTGATAGCCTTCCTTATTCAGAATCCCTTTTACCCTGTACAAATCTCCCACCTTACCAGCACCAAAACAACCCCAGACCATCACATTACCTCCACCATGCTTAACAGATGGCGTCAGGCATTCTTCCAGCATCTTTTCATTTATTCTGCGTCTCACAAACGTTCTTCTTTGTGATCCAAACACCTCAAACTTGGATTCATCCGTCCACAACACTTTTTTCCAGTCTTCCTCTGTCCAATGTCTGTGTTCTTTTGCCCATCTTAATCTTTTTCTTTTATTGGCCAGTCTCAGATATGGCTTTTTCTTTGCCACTCTGCCCTGAAGCCCAGAATCCCGCAGCCGCCTCTTCACTGTAGATGTTGACACTGGTGTTTTGCGGGTACTATTTAATGAAGATGCCAGTTGGGGACCTGTGAGCTGTTTCTCAAACTATTGACTCTAATGTACTTATCTTCTTGCTCAGTTGTGCAACGCGGCCTCCCACTTCTTTTTCAACTCTGGTTAGAGCCTGTTTGTGCTGTCCTCTGAAGGGAGTAGTACACACCGTTGTAGGAAATCTTCAATTTCTTAGCAATTTCTCGCAGCCTTCATTTCTAAGAACAAGAATAGACTGTTGAGTTTCAGATGAAAGTTCTCTTTTTATGGCCATTTTGAGCGTTTAATTGACCCCACAAATGTGATGCTCCAGAAACTCAATCTGCTCAAAGGAAGGTCAGTTGTGTAGCTTCTGTAACGAACTAAACTGTTTTCAAATGTGTGAACATGATTGCACAAGGGTTTTCTAATCATCAATTAGCCTTCTGAGCCAATGAGCAAACACATTGTACCATTAGAACCCTGGAGTGATAGTTGCTGGAAATGGGCCTCTATACACCTATGTAGATATTGCACCAAAAACCAGACATTTGCAGCTAGAATAGTCATTTACCACATTAGCAATGTATAGAGTGTATTTCTTTAAAGTTAAGACTAGTTTAAAGTTATCTTCATTGAAGAAGTACAGTGCTTTTCCTTCAAAAATAAGGACATTTCAATGTGACTCCAAACTTTTGAACGGTAGTGTATATTTATCTTTCATCTTCCTATCTGATTTGTTTCTTGCGCTGGTGTAAATTTCCCTCATATCAATACAGTTGACTATTTACTTATGTATATAATAGCAATCAAATTACTGTCATTAAACATTATATAGTAGGTGATGAGACTTAGGTTTAAAAATTGTTAATTTTCCAAGGGAAAATACAATATAGTAAACAAAGTGAGCAAATAACTTTCAACGTGCATATACAGACACTTTTACACACTGTTAGGATTATGATTGGTTAAGGTGGTTGTTCAATAGTATGTGCCTTGTCCTTTTTCTTATTAGTTGAAAAACTGAACTGGATTGGTAGAATTGAAGCTTGTTGGTAGGTCTATACCTTGACAGAAATGATAAAAATCAGTTTAGAAACTAGTATGTGTGATATTAATGACCAGGGAAAGCACTTCTCTTTATCAATAAAACATTCAGTTGTTTACCAATATGACCACTTTTTTTATATAAGTGCAAATGAGATAGCTTGTGACATCAGAATTAATTTTCACATTTCATTTTCTACTCCTGCCTGTTTAAGGTTAATATAATAACCATTTGCTTTAAGATAAGTTAAAGCTGTGACTGGACCACCACACATAACTAATTAAAGAGTAAGCCTACTGTTTTATTATTAGTGCCACGGGTGCTACGCTCCGAGGCATCTATTAATCTTCGCCATACTTATTATTATTATTGCCGCGGGTGCTACGCTCCGAGGCATCTCTTATTCTTCACCATACTTATTAGTGCCACGGGTGCTACGCTCCGAGGCATCTATTAGTCTTCGCCATACTTATTATTAGTGCCACGGGCTTCGCCCCGAGGCATCTATTAGTCTTCGCCATACTTATTATTAGTGCCACGGGTGCTACGCTCCGAGGCATCTATTAATCTTCACCATACTTATTATTAGTGCCACGGGTGCTATGCTCCGAGGCATCTCTTATTCTTCACCATACTTATTAGTGCCACGGGTGCTACGCTCCGAGGCACTCCCCTCAGCAGTAATACCGGCTCGATCGGGAGATGGGTGCTATTATTCAGAATGTCCAGAATCCAATTTTTCCCAGAGTTATTCCCAAAATACCGGGAAATTTCTCCATTGAAAATGAATGGGAATTTTTTTTTAAAACCACAAAATTTCACCTTTTTTCAGAGTCACCTAGCTCTCTCATAACTGCACGTAGAAATGTGATTCAAACTTTATAACGGAGGAAAACTTGTAAACTAAACTGTTTTTACATAACATGTAAACTTTTCAAACTATGAGCAGTCAAACGAGGAGTGGAAATAACTTTTTCTTCAAAGTTAGAGTGGAAGCGTCAGTTAGCTTGAGTGTGAGAAGCAGTAAAATATGAACTTAATTTTTATTTTTAACTCGAGCTCACGGCCAAACCGTGAAAAGGAGACAAATAATTTTTTGTCAAAATGTAGACATAGGTGTTGGGATTCATAAAATGTGACATTGACAGGCGGGGTCTGCACAAAATTTAAACGGGGGGGCCGAGACCGGGGGCAATACCTGTCTCACTCCCCATTGACCCTAATGTAATCGTCTTTTTTTTTCAAAAGAATCTCACTCTGTCTTCGCACTGAGCTTACGCGCTCATTTTAAGGAGTATCTGAATAAAATAAACACTGTCAGAATCTGCCGGCTTCTGTGTCTCTCACGGTGTTTTCGGTTTTTGGACAGGAGTTACGGTTTTCTCACAGTTTACAATTGTTCGGGACCTTGTCAGAAGCCAAATTCTGAGGCATTTTGAGAATTTTTTCCAAGCAGATTCTCAAATTGCCGTAGCAACCGTAGAACCTCTACTTACCTTGACAGCCTGTTGCTGGGCAGAAACTAGCCTACTTTTCTGTGATTGGCTGATTCCTGTCTGTCTATTTTGTCAGTTAACCAAGCTAGCTCTCAGCAATAGCATCCATGTTTAGGGTAGAGGTGGTGACTTTGATTAACCAGCTGACACTCTGTAGGGGGCGGGGCTTCAGCGGACTCGGCGGGAACTCCCACAGCGTTTGGGAGCAGAGAAAGGGGCTGATTTTTACACAACTTTGAAGCCTAATTTCACATGTTTGCCGATTTTTTTGATCATTCACATTTGGCAGGGTGGTTAACAACACACTTTTCTGTGGTATGTCAAACTCAGAACACGTATTCATTATACTTACTCTACACAGACCTTAAGACTAATGTTAGAACCGCCCACCTCATTAACATATGGAGACAGAAATACAGAAATAAAAACATGTGGAAATGTAGCAATAAATAAATGTAGAAATAAAATAAATACATAAATTTGACTGTGTCAGGTCAGTTGAATTGAGTGATTAATTCATGTTTACTGTGGACTAAATACATAGTTTTGTTGTATTGTATTGTTTTGTATTGTAGTTGTATGATTTGTGGTGTATAAAAAGATTTAACATTTGAAGGTATAGTAAGCGATGTGGGGGGAAACGAGGAGAAAAGTTGTTGATATTTGAGTGAAAACCACCCCCCCTTCGGGTTCCTTCTGGGGCTCCACCCACGAAGTTCATGGACACGCATTGTCATGGTAACGGACGTAACCACTGCGCAAGCTGACCAACATGGCGGAGTCTGAAGCGTCTGCTGCGGGACGGTAAGTTAGCTTTAGTTTGGGAAGCAGCATTTATTGCTCTGATAGTACAGTAGCATGTGTTTAAGTAGTTAGTGTGATAATAACCCTGGCAGTATTTATAGCGATGGTTCGGCATAATTTCGACCTAGCGTCATATGCACCATGAGGTCTATCTAATTACCGCCTCAGCCCTTTTTAAAAAAAAATTTGTTCGCAAAATAGTGGAGTTAGAGCCATCAGCCCAATGACTTAGTACAGGCGCTAACGGACCCACCAGAGTATCTCGTAAATTACCCCACTAATAATGCCTGGATTGTTATCAAACTTCTACAGTAGTACAAATAGGGTCTTTACTCATAAAGAGTGATGGCTTTTACTCTGCTGCTACTGCTAAAGCTGTAAATATCTCTAGCTTCACAGTACTAACGTCTATTCTAACATCGGTGATACATGTCACGTTAGTGATGCGGTTTATTGACCATATTAAAAGATCTGGGAAGAAAGCTTCATACAGCAGCCTACTCGGACATTATTTAGATTATTAATATCAGTTAGTTTCATCCTGTTATGATGTGAGAAGAGAAAAGAGCAGATAGACGGGAGTAGTAACGTAGTGTTATTTAGAGGGAAATAACGTGATATACGTCTCCTGTAGTAAATAACATATTTATACCAAGTTTACAGGAAATATGTCTGATGTTATTTATGTGTCATTACTAGCATGGTGTAACTCTGTTCCGGGCGGGGGAGGAAGAGGCAGAGTTCAAGCAGTTCAATGAGCCTGAAACCAGGTGAGCTACAGGCGAGCAGTAGCTGCAGGCTCAGACTTACAGCTGAGTAAGTATGTTGCTTTGCTTGCTTGTATTATTTCATACATTCCCTCCACAAAGGCCAGATTACATCAGTGTAACAGCATTACCTCTGGATTGAAACTGCCTCTACATATAATGTGAAATCTGCACCTGACCATAATAAAATCTGATTTATGAACACTAATGAAATGTTAACAA
This sequence comes from Scomber scombrus, assembly GCF_963691925.1. Classification (NCBI taxonomy): domain Eukaryota; kingdom Metazoa; phylum Chordata; class Actinopteri; order Scombriformes; family Scombridae; genus Scomber; species Scomber scombrus. The sequence continues at coordinate 19,044,461 of NC_084971.1, forward strand.
TTTTCTAATTTCAGGAGATAATTCAGGACCTGGACCTTGAGCAGTCTCATCAGCTGCTACACGCTGTCTGATGAGGGACCCATGCATGATGTTCAACCTACTGTCTTCATTACCTGGTGACCCTACAGCATCACCTCACCCTGTCCAGGTTCAGCCAGCCTGGTGTTTCTGCCAGAGATGCAGATTCCCTCCAACATGAAGCACTTACAGACAGAAGAGTAGATATCAAGCTGCTGTGTGTGGAGATCTGTCACCCAGACTGTATTTCCCTAATTTTATACGTTTTTTCTTACTTCACTTCACTTTTTAGGTTTCAACTTACTTTTTTTCTCATGTTTGCTGAAAAATTAAAATAAATATGGAAAATAACACATGGGTGTTTGTAATAACATTTTTCAATGTATCATTGCAGAGTAAAATTACTTAATCTATGTATTATTATCAGTATAAAACAGAACAATCACAATATCAATAGAAATAACAAAAATGTACACAAACATATTTGTAAATTGTATAAAGTCTTACATAGTTAGATACTCAGTGTTAGTTGAAGCTTGTTACTCTAAGTATGTGACACAGAGGCGAGGAGGCATAACTGAAAGAAAATACATTTATTGAGGGTAATAGAAATGGGATATTGAACTGGGGAAAAGGCAGAAGACGAGCTGGGGCAGGGGAAATGCTGTGAGGAGCAGGGTCCAGGTCTGAGGAGCAGGCTACAGGATGAGAGGCTGGGAGGTTTCTGGACCTGACATCAGATGTGTGTGGGATGCCTTTAAAAAGAATAAATACAGACCCATTATTAGTTTTATGCCATTGTTACTGGATAACTGAGAAGACTGTGGTATGATGGCTACAGTAATGTTGTGCAATGTAAAACATTCATATACAGTTGGATTGTAACAACTGTGGAGAAAATATGTGCTGATTTGATTTTTGTTTTGGAAATCACCAGACCCCTGATTTTTTCAGCTGAATTAAACAAACATCATATTATATATACTGGATAACCTGCTGCTCTATATCAAGATTTTCCAAATAAAGTAATTAAACGTTTATCTGTGTATCAATCTGTTTATGTAATAAAACACAACGGAGTAAAAACTAGCAGGAGTTAGCTGTTCAGGTTGATGTTACACAACTACAGCGACCAGAGTTGAAGCTAATGATAACATAGCATGCTGGCCCGCGACGCGTATCACTCTAAATAATCTTATTGTGATAGCAAACCTGTGTTTATATGTCTTCATGACTGTAAACACTTTGAAAGCAGTGAACAAACACCAGATGAATCGCAAGCAACTACACAGCAGCTACGTTAGCAAGCTGCTAACGTGCAGAGCGTCAAACAGCTGTAGTAACAACCCTGCTACTTTACAGCTAGCACAACAACAACATATCCTGACTAACTAGAGAATGAGCTGAATGTCAGCAGGTAACGTTACAGTTTATGTGAAGCAGCGCTGATGTTACTCACCTGTCCGGCAGATCAGCGTCCTCCGTCGGGTCTCCGTCAGTCCGTCTGCGGGTCCTTGTCTGGTCAAAGTCCTTCTTTGTGTTGTTCTTCTAACCTTCTCCTCTCTGGATGTTTCTTGGTCATCTCTCCTTCTCCACTATGTTTGTACCAGACGTTTCTCGCTCCGACTGCGTACACTACGTGTATTAGTGTCCGTAGGCCTAAATAGTGCAAATTGTTAGGAGGATTTTATTACGTAAAGTTGTTTAAAAGTGTAAAGTGTATGATTAGGCTATATATACATATATAAACAATATATGAATACATTATATATCTATATATAACATATAACACAATACAGAAGTAATATATCAGGAAAAAAATGAAAATATAAATCATACATAGTGTCAATATAATCCAAATATATATGAATTACATTGATACTCTCTCTCTCTACATATATATATATATATATATATATATGTGTGTGAATTATATTGACACTCTTCATCGCGCTTGGTGTGAACACGGCTTTACTGCTCAAATGCTGGCAGATATGGCGTGTGTGTGTGTCTGTGTGTTCGTGTGCGTGAGCGCGCTTCATCGTTTTTTTTGGAACTTGAATTTGAACGACGCTTGTCAACTGTATCTTAGCAACCAGCTGCTCGTATGGGTATGTGGAAAAAATTTAACTTTCATACAGCTAATTGAGAAAACATCTTGCGTAAAAAGCATGTATTCAATTTTAGCAATTCATATAAAGTCATGATACATGCATGTATATCATGACTCATGCTTTTTTTTTTCTCTCTTTTTTCAAGGTGTGAGGTACTTCTTCAGACCTACGGAGGACTTCCCCACGAGCAATTTGGAGTTGTGGAGCAAGGATGGTGTAAGTACAATATCTGTGTGTGGAACCAATGTCTGATTTGTAGTTCTTTGTTGTTGCCATTAAGACTTCAGTACATGGCAACTGAAAGTAAAACTTTTTTGTCTTTTTCTTTTCTTATTTCTGCAGGTCCACCTGAGTGATAAGAAGGGGATGGTTATCCTCAATCGGTTGCTCTTTTCTGCCGCTACGGAGCAACTGATGACACCACCAGCCCCGCGGGTCTCTCCCTGTCCATCACCTCCAGTTAGGAAAGTCCTTCCTAAACCGGTTGTGAGGGAGAGCTCCCCTGCTCCACCTGCACCTGGCCCCTCTGAGTGGAGGACCGTTGGTCAGGGCAGCAAGGTAATTGATGCATATTATAATGTGTGCTTGAGACTGATGGTGTGATGTGATTATAAAATGCTGAATGTGATATTTCTGAAATTTTGTATGTAGGTTACAATGGTTTGTTTAATACGATGTGATGCTTTTTGTCATTCTAGACGAGCCAGCCTGGGGAACCACCTGTGTCCAGTGGTTCACCTGAGCCCAGGGTGGCTCAACTGCAGGTTTGTGATTCATTTATAGATTTTCTAATATTACTTGAGGATGTATTATTCTTTGGGTTGTGTTTCTGACATGCATGATTGTAATCAGAACATTTTCTGTTTTGTGTTTTTACAGGAGGAGGAGTGCTTCTTCCCGCTGAACCCCGTCTGGTTCAGCAGCACCGCTCTATGTGCTATGGAGGAAGTCTCTCCTTCTCACTTGTCTTGCCTGGCGGACTTCAAGCCTTCTCCTAAGACCAAGAAGGTCAGTTTCAGTCTTTATCTCTTGATATGGAGGCTTTTATCTAGAGGCCTTATTACTGACCGTTAATTTTACGTATATACTGTATATATTTAAAAAGTTATATAAACTAATAATAGTCTTTAAATGAACTATGCTGTCCATAAATATAATTGTATTGTATATTGTTGTGTAACTATAACAATGTGACTTACAGTATTATGTTTTATTTGAAGCCAAAGGTTGCGTCCCGGTCCCGAGCCAAGGGCAGACCTCCTCGCCGCTCCCGTTCTCCAGTGAACAAGGTATGTTACTACTTATCACAACTGACACATGCTGGGGATTTGCAGCTCACTCAGCTCAGATGTGTAGACCAGGGATCCTCAAATGGCGAACTCTGGTCCGCATCTGGACCGCGGAACAACTATCTGTGGACCCTGGTCTAATCTTAAAAAAAGAAAAATCTTGCATAAAATATTTATTATTAAATGAGTGTTCATGCAAGTCGGAATTATCCGTTTTATCGCTGGTATGGATGTGTGACTCCAGTCCTTCACCGTGTGTATTTTGGTCTCCATGCCAACAAGCGCAGTTGCAGCGCGACCCACATTTTTACTGCAGCACAACAGTTCTTTCCTCCTTTCTTGTGTCCTTTGTGCCTGTATTTTAAAAGAAAAGTGTTGATATTTGTTTTGGATTATTTGCAGGGGTTGTGAATATTTTTTTTTGTTTTGTTTTACATAAGTATGTATTTAAATTTATGTTAAAACGAAAAATAAGTTATTTGATTTTTTTGTTTTTATGAAAATGACATTTTTAGTATATTATTTTTGTTGTTTTTATGAAAAGGACATTTTGTTTTGTTGTTAAAATTAAACATACATTTTTATAGTTGAGTCATATATTCTATTGTTCTACTATACACCACTGTATTAAGTTGGTTGGTGGTGGATACATTGATTTGTTGTGGCTTGACCGACTAATAAACGGACCTTTGACTCATTGAAGAAAACATTTGTGGACCTTTAAGATTTGTATTTGAGGAACACTGCTGTAGACTGTCCTCACTCAAGTTTAATATCAGGGTTCCCACAGGTCCTTGAAAGTTTATGAATTTGAAGGGGGGAAAAAATCCAGGCCCTGGAAAGTTTTTGAAAATAGGCAATAAGAGACATAGATCATTGAAAGTGCTTGAATTAATACCTTGCCCAAGAAGTTGTGTGATTATTGTTTATATTGATTGATTACCGCTGCTTGCATTGGATCACCATATGGTCCTTGAATTTGAGGGAATTGGACCTGGAAATCCTTGAAAGGTCCTTGAATTTGATGTTAACCAAAGAGTGTGAACCCTGTAAGATGTATGTTATATCTTCTCAGACGGTTGGAACACCCCCAGCCAGATTGTCCTGGAGTTCGGACGAGGGCGCACCTTTAGGCCCAGCCTCCTCTGCTGTGACGGTATGTCGTCCCCCCTCTTTTATCTGTTTATAATTTGTTCATAGTGTTAATGTTTGCCAAAGGTTGCAATAATATTAATAATAACAATTATTTAGATGCTTTAACAGCAGCAGTACCACTATGGCCACTCTCATATAACTATATATCAAGAGTGCATTTTGTAATTTTAATGATTCAAGTTTAATTGATATTTTATTTGATGATGCAGATTACACTTAAAATACTTAAAATACATTTTCATTGGTAACAATGAAAGGCTTTCCCTTTGTCTGATACAATGTGATGCTTTTTGTCATTACAGGCGAGCCAGCCTGGTGAACCTCGGGGGTCCACAGGTTCACCTAAGCCCAGGATGGCTCACCAGCAGGTTTGTTGTTTTATATAATAATATTTAAATATAATATTCCTTTAGGATGTATTTATCATTCTTTGGTTTGTGTTTCTGACAGGACAGATTGTAATCAGAAGTCAACCTGTGTTTATGTTTTTCAGGAAGAGTGCTTTCCCCCGCTGAACACCGTCCGGTTCAGCAGTGTGGACTACAAGCCTTCTCCTGAGCCCAACACGGTAAGTTATCTGATTCAGATTTTATCTTTATAACACTAAACATTTGCAGCTCTCTCATTTACAAAATACACAGCTAAATTGTCCACAGTTTAATTAACTGTTTCTTCTCATCTGTCATCAGCTGGTTGGATCACCTCTGACCAGAGTGTCCTGGAACTCGGATGAGACAGAAACCCCCTGCTGTTCCCCGCCTGCTAAAGTAAGGTTTAGTCCCCTTCAGTAACCTGCATCATCTCACTAAATGTGTTCCTCCTACTAAAATGTTGCTGCTTTATGTATTCAGATGGCCAGAGGTCTGATGTCTTCACCAGCTAGACAAGTCTGGACCATCAACGATACAGGCTGCCATTCTGCTTTACCTGATAAGGTATATTTTAAGTCACCACAATTGACTCACACTGAATATTTACAGTACATTCAACTGCATCAAAACCAAACTTTACTTCATAGTAAATCTTAGCCATAGGGTAATTCCGTTAAATCGGTACATTTTGCGTCCCAGATAAATAATCTGTCATAAAATCACTATAATACCAAATACACACATAATTTAAAAACTTAACAATAGCATGTCTTCTATCATCAACACTACCTCAAATTTAAGTAAATTAAATATCACTTCCCATAGTTAAATTTGCATTTATGTTGATAAGGCAGGGATTTTCGCCTGTCCCTCACTATGAAAGTTATTTTTCTGGGTTTTTAGTTGTAACTTGTTGTTGGAAAAATTAGACAATTTTCACGTTTGTATATTGCTCTAAAAGTAATCTCATTGTTAAGCAAGGTTTTCAGCATGAATACATGTCATCTTTATAAAATTTAAATCATTTTTATCAGTGTCCCCTGATTTCATGTCAGCCCTGTTACTGACACAAAAAAACCTCTGTAAAATAAAGGCACATTCCAACAGTGACATCATTAAAGGAAGTTACATCATTTACAGGAAGAGGATTTTCAACAGTTAAAACACAACTAAGTTTCTCTCTTCTATAATGTACAATTTTGTTGTTTTATGAGATTGTTGGGGTGGGGACATCATACAGCGTCATTACTGTTACCAATTTGTAACATAATAATTAAAATAATAATTTGTATATCTTGATATTTACCATATCTACAAGTAAGATTCTTTCAAACTGTATGACATGTGCTCTTGTGACCTTGGACAGTAGCTAGCTAGGAGCAAATTAGCTCGAAATCGCCAATCCTGTTAATGTCAAACCTGTTACTTTTCCAGAGTAACAGGAGTGACACTGATTAGGTTTCACTCTAGTCACACAGTTTAAAAAGTTTATTTAGATAAATTGCTAACATTTTAAAAAGTTATCTTGTGTGTATCATTGAGCTGATGCGCATATTATGAAATGTGGGTGACATATGAGCATTTATTACAGTCTTAGTAACATTTGTTAATATATGCATCTAAAATTTTATTGAGGTTGCTGTCTTATTATAAAGATAATGTAATATTGTTGTTTTGATTAAATTGTTTATATGTATACTTCAATACACTTTTACAGATGCTATTAGTATGCATGACCAAACTCCGAGCCAATCTAGTGCAGTTGATTGGACTAGTACAGACATCATTGGAAAGTGGTTTATGGTCAGGTATGATGGTGACATTTACCCAGGTATTGTCATTGCAACAGATGACACTGACATCCAGGTCGAATGTATGCACAGTGGAGGTCCAAATTAATTCTATTGGCCTATTCATGATGATGTAATCTGGTACCTGTATAACGATGTGCTTCGCTTCATCCCAGCCCCACTACCAATCACTGGTCGCCATGTGGCGATCCAAAGCGATATATGGTTGGATCTTACAAAGTAAAATGAGAGATTTCTCCATTGAATGTGCATATAATATTCATAGATTTATTTGTGTGAAAATCTCTTCATAAAGGTGGCTGTCCATAGGAAAATGATTGTCAAAAGATTGATAATTAAAGATATTACTTAGCTTAAAACAATTAAAATAATGATGATGATAATAAAACATTTTATGATTAATGATGATAGTAATAATGATGTAACTATCCGTTATAAAAGCAATAACAAAATTAAAATGATCAAAAATTACAACATTCCTTCTTAAAATAATTTCAGGATTCCGTCATGGGACCAGGTCAGCGCATTCAATCCGTGAGGGCATCTCATTCCCAGGGAGATAACAGGTATGGACTCTTTTCTCGCAACAGTCAGTGCACTTGCATGGCTCTCACCTTTCTGGCCTACCACAATGAGGGGTTGCATTTCGACACAATCTCCCTTGACAGAGTGCTTGAACAGGGAAATGCACTCTACGTAGGCATTAAGCAGCAGCTTGTGTTGGACGGAACATTCCGAAGCGACCACTTGACCGTAGAGGAGATGCCAAAACAGGTCTTGACCGAGAGAAATGTTTACACTGTAAACATGAACGAGTTGGATCTGATGGTCGGTCGCCTGAGAGTCGGAGAAGACAGTGGTCTACTGTCCCTTGCCACACACCTGGAGTGCCTGTCACAAGATGTCCGCCATGCTTTGCTCATGGTAACTCCGGAGTGCTTTGCGGTTTTCCGAACGAGTTCTGGACACTACGGATTGTTTGATTCCCACACAAGATCTGAGACAGGTTTGCCACAGCCTGGAGGAACTGCAATTATGCTGACGTTCAGTGACCTGAGTGACTTGGCCGAGCACTTGAATGAGCTTTTCGAAGAACGTGGTCCACATGCAAGCTATGAGTTGATGCCCGTTTCCTTTGAAAGTGAACATGGTTCCAGTGAGACCCCTGGGCAGTCAGTGGATGCACAGATGAGTGTGGATGCCAACATCCCCGGGAGCAAAACTGATGACAGACAACCAGAGAATTTGGACTTCAATCAAGCAGTCAACATCACACATCATACTCTAAAAGCAACGCAGGATGTTCCCAAACTGAGCAAGGAAAAGCGAAGGAAAGCGATGCGTAAAGCAAGTGTACCACCTGGAAACAATGGCACGAGAACCAGTAAAAGCCAATATGAGAAAAAGAAATATGCCAGCAGTTTGGAATTTCGGCTGAAAAAGATGCAGGCAATGAAAACCAAGTATGCACAAGACCATCATCACCGAAAACAAAAGAAGGAATACATCACCAGACGATACAGCACCGATCCTGCTTATCAGAGCAGGCAGAAAATGTCCCTGAGGGAGAGGTACAGCGCCAATCCTGCTTTTCAGAACAGGCAGAAAATGTACCTGAGGGAGAGGTACAGCACCGATCCTGCTTATCAGAGCAGGAAGAAAATGTACCTGAAGGAGAGGTACAGCACCGATCCTGCTTATCAGAGCAGGAAGAAAATGTACCTGAAGGAGAAGTACAGCACTGATCCTGCTTTTCAGGGCAGGCAGAAAATGTACATGAGTACAAAGTATCACCACAACCCAGAATTCAGGCTGCATCATATACGACGCTGCACTGAGAGCAAAAGGGATAGACTGGCCAGAAATGTCTTTCTTCGTATTCGTCACAAGTTGCAGTGTGCACTGAGAATACAGAGGAAATATAGATACATCCCAAGCCACCACCCGGAAACTCCACAACCTGCAGTTAATCTTGAAATGCAAGCTGCTACATCTTCGTTTCGGAATAGGATTCGACGTGGACCTACCCATGTTTGCACAGTGTGCCACAGAGCTCTCTTCCCCAATCAGGTAAAGTATTGCAAGAGAGACAAATATGCCAAAAACCTTGGCGTGGTGGCTGCTTGCTTGACAGGTAAGTATATCCACGTATGCGATGGTGAATGCTCGGCCCCTTGCACCGTACCACAGGAGAGGATGCAGGAGTGGATCTGCCACACCTGTGACAGCCACCTGATGAGAGGAAAGATGCCACCCCTTGCGGTCGCTAATAACCTGGAGCTAGCATCCATTCCCCCGGAGCTAGACGTGTTAAATATGCTAGAAAGGCAGCTGATCGCAAAAATCTTGCCCTTCGCGAAAATCGTAGCGCTGCCGAAAGGACGGCAACGGGCAGTACATGGTGCAGTTGTGTGTGTACCATCAGAGATGGAAGCCACAGTGAACTCTCTTCCAAGGCCTAGCGCAGAAGCCCAGCTGTTGCAGGTGAAGTTGAAGAGAAATATCAAGTTCAATGGACATCAGCACTTCTACACGGTAAACATGAAGAATGTGCTAGCGGGACTAACGAAATTGAAACAGACGCATCCGGAATACAGCGACGTAACCATAGATGAGGACGGTACGTTTGAAAGTCTCAAAGATGATCAGCCAATTGTTCAAGAACAGAACAACCCAGATGCTGCACAGCCTGAGGAGCCGGAGGAAATCACAACCACGACTGATGCAAGAGATGTACAGCAGCCCAATAACGTGGACCAAGAAAAGGAGGACCTTAGACCTGGTCTGGCCTTGGACACTTGCATGCAGCCTCCTGACATAGCACAGGAAGTGCTATCTTATGGAGATGGGATATTCAGCGTCGCTCCCGCCCAAGGAAACAAACCTGTCAGCTTCTTCGCCGTACCTAAACTGGAAGCAATGGCCTTTCCTGTGCAGTTCCCAACTGGACACAACACATTGGATGAGGTCAGGGAAATCAAATTGTCCCCAAGTAAGTATTTCAACGTGAGGCTATTCTGTGTGGACACCCGGTTTGCGAAGGACCAAACTTACCTGTTCTTTTCTCAATTTGTAACGGAAACTCACATAGCTACACAACAGCATGTCGATCCAAACGCGGAAGGGAAAGAAAAACACCAAGGATGGAAGGAAAATTTCAAACCAGATGCTACAGGATAAAGAAGAATTGGAAAAACTCATCCAAAACAAGGAAGCGACGCGATTCATGCAACCCCTTAGAGGCACCCCAGCCTACTGGGAGAAAACATTGAGATCTTCACGCCGTGGTCAGACAGGTGGGAAAGCCAACCTTTTTCATCACCTTTTCCGCTGCTGAAATGAGATGGCCTGAAGTAATTGAGGTCATAAAAGCGCAGCAAGGTGAGGAAGTGGACTTTTCAGAACTCGACTGGAACGAGAAATGCGAAATTCTCCGGAGCAACCCCGTCACTGTCATGCGCATGTTCGAGAAGAGAGTGGATGCGCTCATGACAGATCTGATCCTGTCACCTGCACAGCCCATTGGTCCGGTGGAGGATTACTTTTATCGGGTGGAGTTTCAAGCTAGAGGAAGTCCACATATTCATATGCTGGTATGGATCAAAGATGCACCAGATATTGATGACCCAGAAGACGGCGTTCAAATGGAAAAACTTGTCAACTTCATTGACCGGTACATAAGCTGCCAGATGCCCGATGAGGAAGCGGACCCCGAGCTCCACAAAATCGTGTCAGAAGTGCAAGTTCACAGCCGAAACCATTCAAAAACGTGCAGGAAAGGGAATGTAACCTGCAGATTTGGTTTCCCGAAGCTCCCCATGGACAAGACTAGAATCACCTCCCCTCCCTGGGACGCCTCCACGGATGAAGATGATGACGAAGAAAAAGATGATGGCCAGAAAAAGGAACGCGGGGGAAAGGCCAAAGGCAAGGACTCAAAAAGGAAGTCCAAGAAGAAATTTGTTGGAAAGCAACAAAAGGAGGCCAAGGAAAGATTGAAACCGTTGAGAGACTTTCTCATGGATCCTAAGGAATCATTCAAGGATTTGTCAGAGTTGCTGGCAAAATGTAACCTGACCCATCAACAATACCAGGGATATGTCGATGCCCTCACTTACGGAATGGTCGTAATGATGAAGCGTGACCCTAAGGACAGCTGGGTAAACGGATACAACCCTGATCTGCTGCGAGCGTGGAATGCCAACATGGACATACAGTATGTACATGATGACCACAGTTGCATCATGTACATGATGTCCTATGTGTCTAAGCCGGAGCATGAGATGACACAGTTCCTCAACACAGTCATTCGCGACGTGAAGACATCAAATGTCAATGAAAGGGACGAAATGAAGCAGATCATGCAGGCATACGCTAAGCACAGGGAGGTCAGTGCTCAGGAGTCTGTGGCGCGAGTGTGCAGCCTGCCACTTAAAAAGTGCTCGCGCTCAGTCATTTTCATACAGACTGATGAGGATGGTATGAAAATGAGTCTCCCAATGAGCAAACTGATGACCATGAAGCCAGATGAAGTGGATGTGTGGATGCCAGGATTTCCGGAGAAGTATGCACACAGACCTGCAACGCGTGAATTTCAATTCATGTGTATGGCTGATTTTGTGTCACAGTACAGGGTTCTCTATGGCCAGCAAATTGAAGGACCGAATGCCATTCCCCTCCAGAACGACAAAGGATTTATTCAGAAAAGGACATCGGGGAAAGACGCCATCATCCGATTTACTCGCTTCTCGGAGAAGAAACAACCGGAAAAGTTTTACAGACGGCTGTTGAAATTGTATTACCCTCACAGAGAAGATAGTGAGCTAACCACAGGAGAGAAAAAATACGAGGAGTTGTACAAATGCGGCCTCAACGGCTCAGTGCCAGTAAAACGCATCGTGGATTTGAACAGGAAACGATACGAAGGACAAGGAAAACAACTGGAGAAAGCATTGAAAAAAATTCAAGAGGAAGGACCGGTTGTCAATGCGTGGAACACTTTTGCACCAGAGGTCGAAGTGGATCGTTTGGAGTGCGTGGCTGAGCTGGAAGACGTAAACCCCCATGATGCCGGAGAACAAGACCAGGTGCCGGATTTTGAAATCCAGGGTAACTTCGGTGGAGCGATACCGACCATCGAGGTACCGAAACTCAGCCCAGACTTTGTGAGGAGTATGTACCGAAGCCTCAACGAAACGCAAGCGTCCATTTTCTACACCGTGCGCGAATGGTGTTTGAAACGTGTCTGGGGTCACAATCCTGAACCCTTCCTTTATTTCATCTCTGGGGGAGCCGGCTGTGGCAAATCCCACGTCATCAAGTGCGTGTATCAGGAGGCAACCAAGATTCTCCGCCAACTTCCCAGGTTTCGCAACGAAGCGGACATGTCCTAGCCTGCGGTGCTTCTTACGGCATTTACTGGTACTGCAGCTTTCAACATATCTGGAAAAACGCTGCACTCCATCTTGAAGCTGCCAAGAAATCTGAAACCGCCGTATCAAGGACTTGGGAATGCACTGGACGACGTGAGAGCAGCACTGTCCAATGCAGAGATCATCGACGAGATATCCATGGTTTCTAAGGAGCTGTTTGCCTATGTCCACTGGAGATTCCAGCAAATCAAAGGCAACAGGAAACCATTTGGAGGCATGTCTGTCCTTGCGGTCAGAGACTTTTACCAGCTCCCGCCTCTCGGCAGAGCCAAACCCCTCTGCATTTGTGAGGACGATGTTCTTGATCTCTGGAGAGATTTCCGGATGGTCAACCTCACAGAGATCATGCGGCAGAAAGACGATCTCACTTTTGCCGAACTGTTGAACAGGATCAGGACAAAGAGGAAGACGGACCCTCTCAGTGTCGACGACAGAGCTCTGCTCGCACAGGCCGTCGCCGAAACCGATGATTGTCCTGCTGATACCCTTCACATCTTTGCGACGAATAAAGAGGTGGATGCGCACAATTCTGCAACTGTTGCTGCCCTCAACTTAAAAGTTGAAGACGTTCGGGCCGAGGACTACAAAAAAGACCCCCGAACAGGACGGATGGTCGTGATGGACCATATCACCAAGGGCAACAAAAGGGATTTACCGGACAACATACAAGCTGCGTGTGGAGCACGGGTCATGGTCATTAGGAATCTGGATATAGAGGATGGCATTGTAAACGGGACTTTTGGAACAAACGCCAACATTGTCATGACCTCTGAAACAGGCAGACCAACGACAGTGACGCTAATCGGACTTGAATTGGATAATCCCACAGCCGGTCAGAAATTACGCAAGAAGATTCAAGGACCAACGGATAACTTGGTGTACATTGAAAAGTTTGAGGAAAACACCAGCATACGAGGAGTGGTACGACGGCAGTTTCCAATGAAACTGGCCTTTGGCTGTACGGCTCACAAAGTGCAAGGCATGACTATGAAGTCTGCAGTGGTGTGTCTGAAGCGCGTTTTTGAACATGGAATGGCCTATGTTGCTCTTAGCCGGACAAATTCGCTTCAGGGACTGAAGATCATCAACTTTGATGAAAAGAAGATTTATGCTGATCCAAGCATAACGGCAGCAATGGACAATATGAGTCACGCTTCATTCCTTAGTACAAGACCACTGTTGCACTGTGTGAAATCAGCAGACCACACCGGTTCAACGTTGACGATCGTCCATCAGAATGTGGAAGGACTTTCGTCGCACATCGACGACATTAAATGTCACCACGAGTTCAGACTTGCGGACGTGTTATGTGTTACTGAAACACATTTGACTGGATCCTTCGTTCCCCCAAAGTTCCACTTGGAGGGATACGACATGTTTGCGCGCAACAGACACGTCTCGTACGCAAACAGGGTGGACATGGCTACAAAAGACGGCGGTGGAGTTGCAATTTATTCCAAGAGCACTCTTCAAGCAGAGGCCCGGAGATACTTTCGACATGTGCCGGATCTGGAATTCGCAGTCGTCAAAGTCGAGGCCCCTGTCAGAGTGTTGATAGCCACTGTGTACAGACCACCACATTTCAGTCTTTCCGCATTTCTTCCGAACATGCAAAGCCTCTTGGACTCCTTGGAGATGATGGATTGCCAGCCTGTTGTGGTTTGTGGAGACTTCAATGAAGACCTGTTCTCCAAAGGAAAGAAAGCCATCCAGGAGTTGTTCCAGTCCAGAGGCTATAGCCAGCTTGTCTCTGCTGCAACAACGGAAAAGCAGACACTGATTGATCACATTTATATATCACGACCGGAATCTTGCCTTCAATCAGGTGTACTGCAAACTTATTACAGTTACCACAATGCGGTATACTGCATTTTGACTTCAGCGGGAGACTGTTGATCTCAGCGTCGTTGACTTTGGTGCCGTTCGTTCTTCTTTTGCCAGGTATTCCCTTTAAGTATTTTTATCCGTTCGGTAACATGTCCAGCCCATCGAAAGTGTAATATAGTAACAGTGCTTCGACATTAGGTAGGTATGTTCATCCTTTCAACAGATAGGACCAGAGTATTTTTAATATTATTATAATTTTGCTTTATTTTTATGGTAATTATTATTTTTTCTATTTCATAGTTGCTTGTTTTTAATCTAAGTTGTGAATTCTAATATATACCCTGTATAAGCCCAATTCTTACTGTTAAATGTTTGTTTTAAGAAAACCACATTGAGTTGTTATTGTGTGTGAAATGCACTATATAAATAAAGTTGCCTTGCCTTGCCTTCATTGCTTTTTGTCTTATTATTGTGCAAAATAAAAACATTTCAAACGTCAGACTTCAAGTATTTTTATTCATTAAGTATGTATGTTCATCCTTTCAGCAGATAGGACCAGCCTGGGTGATTTTTGGTAGGTATTCTTGGTAAGTATTTACATCCGTTTCGTAACGCGACCAACCCAGCGGCCAGCGTACTCATTTCGTTCAAAAGCTTTTTCACTTCCTCCATGAGTTTGAATTTTTGGGAAGTGTTATTTCACATACATTCAAGCGCGTTCTTCATCTTTTGCAACCCTTTTACCTTGTAATGTGGTATGGCCCCAATCAGTCTGATATTTGCACTGTACTGTTCTCTGTGTTCTCTCTCTTCTCTCTCTCTCTATCTCGCTCTCTCTCCCAGTCCACCCCTCCACCCCACCCCCATTTATGTTATCTGTCCGTCTGTGTGTGCGTGTGTGAGAATGTGTGTCTTTGTCTGTGTGTGTGTGTTCGTACACACTGTTGTGTGCTAACACAGGGTATGTGTGAAGCGTCAAGTGCTGTAGTGTAGTGCTTAGAGTTCATGCACATTGCTACTGCCTTGTGCTCTATGTGCTACTCTCTGCTTACATCTACTGCCGCTGGCTAGCCTTTCTAATTGAGGGTGAAAAGAGGAGCTGATTATGTTAGCTTTCTCCTGCCAGTATAGAGCCTCTCCACTACCAAGACTCCTGCAGTGCCTCCCCGCGGCCACACACGGAAACTGGGTACCTCACGGTCCCAGGCCAAACTGCAGGGGATCTCGGAGCAGCAGTGGGCCCCAGAGACTCAGCACACAGGCCCACCACTGCGTGGACAAGCCCTGGTGCTCGTCAACCACTGTCCCAGCTATGGGTAACTAGCACCCCCCACCCACATGTCACACCCCCCATTTTTTGTATTTATTTCTTTGAGTGTGTTAGATTATAATCTTACTGGAGCAGGTAGTCTGATGTTTGAAATTTTTATTTTTTAAAGACTAAACGTTTATGGAATTCACAGCATGTTTTTTATGATGACTTGACAATATAAATGATAGTTATATTTTTTGCACAGTGATGTTGTATGCTTAGATACCATTTGAATTCCTTTGTAATTTGATTATTTATAATATTTATGCATTATTTTTTATACACTTAATGAGTTTATTAATTTTGATCTAAGTAAAATGCAGAGCTGTAAAATGTACTTGAATCTGTGTTCTTTACTTTGTTTTTTCCAATATTTTATCTTTAATAAAAATGATATTCATAAAGTACTGGTTTCAACCTGGTTCTCCATATGATCAATGCATTATTTACACAGTGCAGTTAGATGTTGTAGTAAGAAAAGTATTCACTTAAGTTTCCTGGCATGGCCTGATGCACTTAATGTGCCATGCATCTTCAAGGTAAAATTGAACTTTGTAAATGTTGTGTATACACTCACAATACAAAATGTTGTCGTATTTGAGCCATTTCTGCAAACAGGGGGCGCTATATTAACAATAAATCTAGACATTTCTCGACACCAGAATATGATCAGGGTAACTTTTGAACATAGGAAATAAATTTATTTCCAATTTCCAGTCATAAAAAAGTATAATAAAATCTACTCTCTTAATGGTAAGATTTACTTAATATTCATAACAATGATGTTCCTGTCTGAAAAAATGAAGTAGACTTTAATTAATTGGTTTAAATAAATATTTATGCTTAAAAAAACCCATTTACATTACACTTGATAGTGACTAAAAAGATATACTTAATACTTGAAACCAGAATATGATCAGGGTGACTTTTGAACACTGGAAATAAATCGGGTACTCATTCCGGCAGCAGTCCCGTGGCACTCAAAATTTCCCTGGAATTTTCTAGTATTATTATTATTCTTCCGCCAAATTTCGGCGCGTAACTCCTCCCACAGCTTTGAGAAAACCCCTACAATATATACATCAAAACGTGCGGCTCGATCGGGAAAGGGGTGCTATTATTCAGAATGTCCAGAATCCAGTTATTCCCAAAATACCGGGAAATTTCTCCATTGAAAATGAATGGGAATTTTTTTTTAAAACCACAAAATTTCACCTTTTTTCAGAGTCACCTAGCTCTCTCATACCTGCACGTAAAAATGTGATTCAAACTTTAAAACGGAGGAAAACTTGTGCTCTCTCCAAAACACCAAACTGTTTTTACATAACATGTAAACTTTTCAAACTATGAGCAGTCAAACAAGGAGTGGAAATCACTTTTTCTTCAAAGTTAGAGTGGAAGCGTCAGTTAGCTTGAGGGTGAGAAGCAGTAAAATATGAACTTAATTTTTATTTTTAACTCGAGCTCACGGCCAAACCGTGAAAAGGAGACAAATAATTTTTTGTCAAATGTAGACATAGGTGTTGGGATTCATAAAATGTGACATTGACAGGCGGGGTCTGCACAAAATTTAAACGGGGGGGGCCGAGACCGGCAGCAATACCTGTCTTGCTCCCCATTGACTGTAATGTAATCGTCTGTTTTTTTTCAAAAGAATCTCACTCTGTTTTCGCACTGAGCTTACGCGCTCATTTTAAGGAGTATCTGAATAAAATAAACACTGTCAGAATCTGCCGGCTTCTGTGTCTCTTGCGGTGTTTTCGGTTTTTGAACTGGAGTTACGGTTTTCTCACAGTTTGCAATTGTTCGGGACCTTGTCAGAAGCCAAATTCTGAGGCATTTTGAGAATTTTTTCCAAGCAGATTCTCAAATCACCATAGCAACCGTAGAACCTCTGCTGTCCTTGACAGCCTGTTGCTGGGCGGAAACTGACCTACTTTTCTGTAATTGGCTGATTCCTGTCTGTCTATTTTGTCAGTTAACCAAGCTAGCTCTCAGCAATAGCATCCATGTTTAGGGTAGAGGTGGTGACTTTGATTAACAGTTGACACTCTGTAGGAGGCGGGGCTTCCGCGGACTCGGTGGGAACGCCCACAGCGGCCATGTTTAGGGTAGAGGTAGTGACTTTGATTGACAGGTGAAACTGGGTAGGGCGCGGGGCTTCAGCGAATTTGGCGGGAACGTCCACAGAGACAGAGGCGTGAAGCCTAATTTCACATATTTAGCCATTTTTTTAATCATTCACATTTGGCAGGGTGGTTAACAACACACTCTTCTGTGGCATGTCAAACTCAGAACACATATTTATTCTTTCTTTACAGGGACTTTAATTAGTTTAAATAAATATTATTTATGCTTAAATATGATTAACTGGAATATTGGAATTGAAATACTGGAATATTTCCAGTCAATTTCCAAGAAGAATTCCAGTCATAAAAAACTATAATAAAATCTACTCTCTTAATGATAAGATTTACTTATTAATTTCATAACAGTGATGTTCCTGTCTGTGAAAAAAATGAAGTAGACTTTAATTAATTAGTTTAAATAAATATTATTTATGCTTAAATATGATTAACATTTACTTAATATTTTCAGTTATGTTAAGTTGAGAATAAAGTACATTACACTTGATACTAACTAGTAAGATGTACTTAATACTCGAAACCAGAATATGATCAGGGTGACTTTTGAACACTGGAAATAAATCGTGTACTCATTCCGGCAGCAGTCCCATGGCACTCAAAATTTCCCTGGAATTTTCTAGTTATGATTATTATTTCATTTTCTTTATTTGAATAATTTCAGTTTACAAACTCGAGAAGGGTGCAATAGCTCACACTACAAGCCAGAAAATACATATATGCACATATTGTATACTCACAGTTATAAATATAGTTTGTGTATATTCACATTTGCATTTTATAACAATTAGTAGAAAGAAATAGAGAGAAAAAAAATTAAACACTTGGGGGCTGACAGTGCAAAAAATGTAAATGTATTTGAGCAACAAGGACTCAAAAGACTTTGCCATATAGTTCATTTACAGAATAGTTATCTTGGACAACACCTTTATGGATGACAAATAGTTTTTTCATTAATTTTAAAACAGTTAAGTTAAGGAGGGTTCACAGTTTTTGATGTGATATGACTTATGATATTTATCTATAATGATAAGTATGTACCATAACCAACACCTTAGTTGGAAGACCAACCATAAAAACCTAAATCTGAATTAGATCAATGCAGGGTTGCAGTAGCTACAGATGTTTAGCCAGCTGTAAAGATCCTGCCTGAACTGCAATGTTACAGTGGCCTTTTACTTTATTTGAATCATTTCATAAACTCAAGAAGGGTACAATAGATTGCATACAGACCATAAATACAAGCCATAGAATACAAACATGCATGTACATAAGCTACTGTATACTCACAGTTATGAATATGGTATACATATGGTATACTCACTATGCATTTTATAACAATTACAGTAAAAGAGAAAGAAAATGTAAAATACATTTTTCAATCATTTTAATAACAAGTTCAGGAGGGTTCACGGTTTCGATATGGTATGACTTATGATATTTACCCATAATGATAATTATGTTTACCATATCCAACACCTTAGTTGGAAGACCAACCATAAAAACCTACATCTGAAATAGATCAATGTAAGATTGCAGTCCAGATGTTTAACCAGCTGTACAAATCCTGCCAAAAGTGCAATGTCACCAGGGCCTTCTACTTTATCGTTATTGATAACCAGTAAAAGGAGTTTCAAAAAAATAAAAAATGAATAAAAAATCACAGCGAACCGTAGCGTTTGCTTCCGGAGCAGGGTTCCCCGGTTCCCCCTGCCGGAGAACAGCGGCATCTGGGAGGGAGGAGAAAATAAACAAGCCGAGAGAAAACGGAGGGGAGGAGAGAGAGAGAGAAAAAAAAAAACAAGACAGGAGCGCAGCGAGGAGGACGTGAACACACTGGAAGAAGCGGAGGTGAGTGATGTGGTATGCTGAGCATTTTCTCCTGAATACGGGTCTGGACAGCCGCCTCGGTACCTCTATATTCTCCCCAACAACCTTTTTTAAAGACTGCGGACGTGAGTAACTTTCCATATTGTTCAGGGCGGCATCTCAGGGGCCCGCTGTGTGGCGAACAAGTCGGGAAGGTAGGGGAGAGGAGACTGGGAGGCTGTGGCGGCAGATGGGGGGATTTACGGGACCCAGCAGTGTGTCTCCTTTGAAGCCTTTTTGACACAGATTTTTGTTTCCTGTGTTTATGAAAACAGCCTTTAACGGAGCTTTGTCGTCAGGAGACAGCCGCTGACCACCGCTTTGTTTTAAGGTTAGCTGCTGCTGCTGCTATGCTCGGGGCTTTTAAGGCTGAAAACGCATGAATATGGATACAAAAGGGCTGCCAAATAACATGTGTCTAACCTCAACACTCTTAAACTTATGTCCTGTTTATGTAGAAGGCCTGGAAGTGTTTGGTAAACTGACCACCAGTCAGCCATTCATCTAAACTTAAGCAACTAAGCAAAGCAAAAGATCTGCATACTATCAGAAAAAGCGTTAAAGTGTGCCTCATCCCATTTATTAAGCTCATTGAACTCATCAGTTTGTTACTACTTTCTATTCTTTTAAGCTGATTATTCAGGTCAAAATGTCACAAATCTAATCTTTCTCCACCAAGTTTCTGCCAGAACTTGCATAATACAGTATGGACCATTAAAAACTAAACAGTCTGGGTACACTAACACCACCATGACTTGGCACTAAGTAGGGTCATTCATTTGTAAAGTATGTGGAGCTCTTAAAGTATGATGAGCTTTATGATTGAGTCATTTATTGTATTAGATTATAATGCTGGTGAATTGCTAAAAGTAAGTACTTAAAAAATGCTATTTGCAAATGCCCGAGGTGACAAACAAAAACTCAAGCATATTATGTGATATCCTCAGGTTAGTTGTTCTTTCTGATAGACAAAACTCAGACATATTTAATATACAATGATGTCACACATAAACAAGCAAAAAAATCCCTCAAATAGAGAGAATCTGGATCTGGCAAATGTTTGGCTTTTTAAGACACCATTTGACATAATTGTCTTTTATTCATGTCCGTTGATTGACTGATATATTAAAGGACTAATGGTTTCAGCACTAGAAGCCCGACAGGTCAGTACATCCTATCCTTTGGTGCCCATCCAGAGATGCTCCAGCAGTGCCTGACTTGCGGCTGCGCCCTGTGTCTTTCCTATGCAGGTCTGTGTTGCACTACAGTTTAAAGTAATAAAGAGGTTCATTGTGAAGCAAACAGGCATAGAGGGTATTCTCTTGATTTGCACACATTACGTGGAGTCTGCGGATATAGGGTATGCAGGCCCCTGGGGAGTGAGGCTGAGACTTGTATTGGTGCATGGTGCTGGCTGGACGCGGCCGGCTAATTGTTTGCAGCCTTTCGTTGGTCGTTTCTGCCAGGCCCATGAGATAATACGCCTGTTTGTTTTATACAAACATGGAGCCACTTAATTGCTTGTTTATGCTGTGTGCTTTTAGGAAACTAGTGAATGATGCTGAATAACTTTCCTGTTTTCTATTTCATGGAGGTAGGCAGGGCAGAGATAGAGTTCAGATATGTTATGATTGTGCATAAAGACGTAGAGGAGGAGCCACTGTTGACTTTGCCTTTCAGAACCATTCATTCAGGTGAGTATTGGTGTGTGGCTGGGTTTGTCATTGCGTAATAAAAATGTAAGAATGAAACGGGTCACAGTGCTCTGGAGGGAGAAGTTGTTGACAATCACATGAATTACCAAAGGACCACTGAGGTTTCTATCCCTCTTGTTTTACCCCGTCTCCCTGCCTGTCTCTCCTGGTGACACAGCCTCTCATGCATTTGTTTTGCATCGCATTTTCCACGAAGCATGTGCCTCCTTTTATGCACCTTTCAAGTGTGCGTTCATAAAACAGCATAACATGCGAGTGACACTAAGGAGAGAGAGCATCATGTCTTGCAATGAAAACCCTTCTAGTATTGAACTGTTCTGGGTGCACACACTGATAGTAAACACTCGCTATTTTAAGGCCGTTGTTATGGTGGTTTTATAACCTTTAAGTTCAGTTGCAAGCGTTGGTTTGGTCAGTTTATTTGTGTAAAGCCACAAGAGTGAATGTGCCACTCACTGTACCACCAGA